>NC_069506.1:13049461-13304461 GCF_027579735.1 Bombina bombina
ATGCCGGCACTTATCCAAAAATGTAGATAAAACCACAAAGTTTATTAGTCACAGTATAAAAAACATACACAAAACTGGATACATCAACTTAATTAATACCAGAGTTTAAAGGGACATTAAACCCAATTTTTTTCTTTTATGATTCAGATGGAGAATACCATTTTAATCAATTTTCTAATTGACGTCTATTATCTAATTTGCTTCATTCTCTTGATATTCTTTCCTGAAAAGCATATCTAGATAGGCTCAGTAGCTTCTGATTGGTGGCTGCATATAGATGCCTCATATGATTGGCTCACCCATGTGTATTGCTATTTCTTTAACAAAAGATATCTAAAGAATGAAGCAAATTAGATAATAGAAGTAAATTGGAAGGTTGTTTAAAATTGTATTTTCTATCTGAATCATGAAATATTTTTGGGGGTTTTAATGTCCCTTTAAGTCCCTAGTTAAGCATTTAAACTCATGAACATTTCAAATGCACAATACGTAATAATATAATGTCATTTTTTGTCGGGGTGAGAATGATTCATTTTTGGATTTCCATGCTTGGTAAATGTTGGACAGTGAAGTTAAACTCTGACATTTGTATTTCTTAAATAGTATTTAAAAAATAAGAATTAAAGTTAAAGTGAAGGTCAACTTCACGCAACTGCCCCATGGCATTGGATAAACTTTTCAAAATGAGGGTGGGTTTAATTCATCAAATTTTTAATATTTCATTATTTTTAAAAAAATGTTACCTTTTGAGCGCTCCGACTATAAGCGCATCTCTCCCGTCCGGGATTTTGTTAAATTGATTGACAGATGACGGTTCTTAAAAGAACTAATCCTTGCCCCCCCCCCCCCACGGGGGGAAACAAGGATTTGTTCTTTAAATAATCTTCATTTGTCAATCAATTTGACAAAGTGCGCTAATTGTCGGAGTGCTCAAAAGGTAAAGATTTAAAAAAATAATTAAATATAAAAAATTTGAATTAAACCCACCCTCATTTTGCAAAGTTTATCCGAGGCCGTGTGGCAGTTGCGTGAAGTTGACCTTCACTTTAAAGGCATAGTGTATACAAAAAAATACATTCATTAAAGGTACAGTAAAGTAAAAATGTAACTCATGATTCAGACAGAGAATGTAGCTTTAAACAACTTTTCAATTTAATGTATTCTCAAATTTACTTTGTTTTCCTGGTATCCCTTAGCTGGGCTCACAGGGCCTCAGGAGTGTGCACATGTTTTCAGGACTCTGTATATGCAGTGTTTGCAACTTTGTAGAACACTGCTTCAAACATTACTGCCTTAGAATTTGAAAGACACATGCAAGCTCTTAGGTTCACTCTTCAACAAAGGATGCCAAGAAAACAAAGCAAATTTGATAACAAAAGTGATGGAAAGTTATTTAAAATTGTATGCACTGTCTAAACCATGAACGTTTAAATATGAGGTAACAGTTCCTTTAAATATATTTTTTAACATCTGTTCTATTTTTCTGCATATACTTTTTGCTTATATGCAGAATCCTCTTATTTTATTTCTTTTTTCCTGGACGTCCAGTGCTAATAACTTAACAGCGCTGTTTTAATATCATTATCATATGATCTGCCCCATCATTTTTTGCTCATTCAAGTATATTAGCTATTAAGTGTTTTATTTTTTAGTCTTTGTTCTAATCAAGTTTAACAGTTATTAAGTGTTTTATTTTTAGTATCTCATTATAAGTGATTTATTTCATCTGGTGCTATGTTTATGTATTTTATAAGTGATACTTCTATATAATTTTATATTAAAGAATTTGTATTTTTGTAATCTGCTTTATTCGAGCTAATCTTCAGTGCATAGTCTATTACATATTCTATTACTACATAGTATATGATATATTGGACTTATTACATATATTTGGGTACTTACCAACATGATTTATACATAGATACATAATCAATGTTTACTTTTATATTACTGTTTGCATTTACTCCTCTTTATATAATATACACACGTAGTGAGTTCACATTCGCATATACTTACAAGACAGAGATATATATCTACCTATTGTGATTACCCTCCCCATACCCCTAGCTTATAGCGCCAGTACTAATAATCCTTCTCCTGTATTTTAGACATGTCTATTTAGGGACTTATTTGAGGAAGCCCATTTGTACTTGGCATTAGGGAAGTCTATAGCGCTAGCTCTATCCCTTTAAATATAAAACCAAACAATATTTAGAAAGAAAGAAACAGTGAACAATAGACGTTCATCAGTTAATATTTTGTTTCAGACAAATCATTCGGAACAAATATTCTAAAAAATGATTTGGTATTTGCATAGTTTAAAATAAACCAAATACAGAATATTTGTTAATATTTACATTTGTTTTCATTAAAAAAGAATGTAAATGTTATCTACCTGCGAAGTTGCGCTTATCTGCTTCTTCTACATAGAGTCCAGGGCCCGGTCTAATATGAATATAAGTGCAGTGGATCCCAGAGACTGCACCAAAAGACCCTGGCCCTGGACTCTGTGAAGGTAAGATTAGTGCGGCCCCCTCCTGTGCTAAAGGAGAATAGTGCGGCCCGTGCTAAAGGATCTACTGCACTAATGTTCCTATAAGAACGACTATGGACTCTGTGAAGAAGATCGGATTAGCATCACCCCTCTCCTTCGCTTAAGTAAAAGGTCCTTTAGAATAGGCTCTGGGATACGCAGTGCTAATGCTCAGTGCAGATTAGCGCAGTGCAGATTAGCGTGGCTCCCCAGCATGCTATAGGTAAGTATTACACCTAATTTAAAGAATAATGAATATAATAATGAATTGTGTTAGTATATATTAATTATTCTTTAAATTAGTTAGTGCATTCATTGAGATATTTGTTTCATAAAAACCAAATAAATATCCAAATATTTGTCAAATTGCACATTTCATGATGAACCAAATGTACATCTCTAGTGAACAATACTATACAATGTAAAGACATATATTTCTGCAGCTGAAATTACAACCACTGAGTAGAGTTATGGAGCATCCAATTACCAACTTAAGAGAATTTAAGAAGTAATGCATCTTTCCTCATATTTTGCTTCATTTAATTCACTAATTCACTTGTATTGAAATCTAATCTACACTCTATCCTTGCAGGAAAACTACTACTGGATCGAAGCAGGTGAAAGAGGAATTCTTCTGAAATCTATTTAAAGTTCATGACTTACCAGTTTCATCTACTGAGTCTCATCAAAAAGGAGGAAGAAATACTAAGCAGCTGAAATACAAACCCAGTGTGACTTCACCTTTGTTGACATTAGAATGTCAAATGTTGAGTATTCAAAGCAGGGGAAAATGAGTTTCCGACAGGTGCTGAACAATGAAATTACAACGTTGATCTATGAACGCTGACAATTTATTTTACAATTCGCCTAAAAAATGAATGAATAAAAGTTAACTTGATATAATCTATGTTGTCACACGAGGGCTGAAATTGTATCATGAATTAAGTGATTGTTGTCATCTAAATCTATCAATCTGATGATCTCTGCAGATCTCTGTAGACTATGGTATAGGTTTCACATAAATTACAGTGATGGAGTCATTATAAAAGTTACTTTCTGATGAACTGGTCAATGGAAATTATTAATAATCATTCTTATAAAGAAGTTTACCAATTAATGGCTTAATTACAAATATTAGCACTATTGTACATTAACATCGCTCGAGCACAATCAATAGCACTTCTATTTTTGAGCTCAAAGTTCAAAGTTATTTTTTAACATGAGCGATAGTTAAATTAAATTAAGTTTAAAAGTAAATTCAACAGGATAAATGAAAATTATTATCAGAGTTCAAATTCCAATAACAAATCTATTATATAAGTTGATAATACGCTATAGACTTTGACGGGGTTTTTTAATTTTTGAATTCAACACTTTTCAACATAGTGGACTAGATTATGAGTGTCACTCTGTTACGAGTGAGCTATGTTTGATTTTTTCAACTTTACAAATTAAATATACATTTAACTGTACATTTACAATTATAATAACACTGGCAGTTTTCATCTGCTGTGGGATATATCCTGTTTGCACCTCACTCAGCTATAGATTTCAAGTTTGAGCACTCAATAATTAAAGGGATAGAAAGGTCAAAATTAAATGTGCATGGGTGCATTTCAATTTGAAATATCAGCATTTTTGCAATATACTTCTATTA
The DNA here is from genome assembly GCF_027579735.1 of Bombina bombina. NCBI lineage: Eukaryota > Metazoa > Chordata > Amphibia > Anura > Bombinatoridae > Bombina > Bombina bombina. The sequence goes on from NC_069506.1 coordinate 13,053,652, forward strand.
TCAAAAATGCTTCTAGTAGAAGTTATTGTTTTTCCGAATCATATGCACATATCTTGTTAGGGCCCGTGCACCAGTACTCAAGCACTATGAATGCACATTTAATTGTTTCCCTTCTTTCCCTTTAAAGTCCAAACAGAAACAACTATTAAACCTTGTCTGCAAATAATGTTTGAAAAATGTTATATTTCGTTGTTTATAGGATACCAGTACAACCATAATTTTAGACTAAATTTCACTTTTGTCAAAACCACAGCATTAAATGATTAAACTTACCCTTCATCTCTAATTTTTCTGGTGCCATTGTGGGACCACAGTCTATGACCGCTCCTACCCTCTCTTCATAACCGGTCTGTATCTACAGAATTACCCTTACATTCTTTCACTACAGAGACCAGGCCGCGCCTCACAACTCCACATTTCTCAGTCCATCAGGTCAATCAACAGAGATTCCTCAAGGCTTCTAGTAGACTTACAGAATAGCGACTTAATCCATCGACCAGTGTCATAGGACCGGGAGGAACCTTCTTACCTTGGTGCCGGGTGTCCTCTCGGCCTCCTCACGTTGCCGGTATGGCAGCCATGCGCAAGTTTACATATGCACGTGCACACTAGTACCCCCACTTGTACATTTGCGGGTGTTGGGGCGTGCATGCGCGCATGTTGGGAGCACACATCACGTTCAGGATGACGAATCAGTGTGGGGGTGTCTAGAGGAAAGAGGTTTTAATGGTCGCCTGATTCTGATGCTCCCTGTTTGTCAGGGTAATGAGGGCGTTCCTGGTCCTTGCAGGCTTTATAAGCCAGGCACTTCTCCTATCCCAGTGCTAGGTTATTCTGCCTGTTTTCAGAGACCAAGCTTTGTTTCCTGATACCTCTTTTTCATTCCATTTTTTTCCTTCATATATTTTTGACTTCCTGTTTTTTTACTTTGGCTTATTCCTCTAACTACGCATACTTCTACTTACTCTGACTACTGAATTGTCTGACCACTCTTACTCTGTTATCTGTTTCTCCTGCCAATGGGTTTCAGTCCCAAATAATAGGAGGAGATAGTCTCCCTCCTGACAACCAGTCATGAACCAGAACTATAGTATGAGGGCGAGACTCAACTACCACTCAATACAAATCTTCTTTAGCAGGTATCGTAAGTCCTCAGAAGTATGTGGCTATAAATAGATCCAATAGAACAGGGGAAAGGAGAACTAAAACTCCTGTTAAATGTTTCTGAACAAGGAACAAGTCACACTCTAATAAAAAAAAACAACAACATTTATTTGCGTTTCAAATTAAATTGTCAAAACAGTTCACAGGAATAAAAAAGGTGGACTTGCCATTAGTTGTATCTTACACATTTCAGCCCCCTACCATAATCATAGATCTAAACATTGTTACCCCTCAGTTTAAAATGTACTTATTGTGTTAGCTCATTAGCTGCACCTTAGTTGGTGTTAAAACCCATTTAACTCAATAGATGCTATATCCTACAAATCTAACCATTGCATCTTAACTGTAGGATAAAGTAGGTTGAGAGTTAAATGGGAATGTTTTGGTACTAACTAAGATGCAACCAATGAGCTAAAACAATGAGCTCTTTTAAATTTGCAACTTAAATAAATGTTTGTATTTTTTATTGGAGCATTTGGACTTTTAAACAATGGAGAAGACAACAAAGTGATGCTCAATAATTTTCATACAGTATGTCGTCTTACAAGAAGGTCCTCAACAACATTATAAATGTCTACAAATATAGACCTTTGTTTAAAAATTGGTTTCCTCTTATAAAAATTGACAACACCTTTTTATCTACACTTCCTGTATCTGAACCTAATATAAACTCTCTCTCATCAATGGTTCTCCAGAAAAGGACACCTTCATGTGACAGTCATGCAGTATTAATGACTAAGGGGACACGAGGGCATGTATGTGTTTGTATAAAGTATTTTTCTTGTGAAACGTGATTATTGATCAATAAGTAGAAATTATTATTAAAATGACTGCACAACAGCTTATGCCTATAACCTCAAAAGCGTAAATAGTAAAATAAATTATATTTTTTGAGGGGGTCTACCTATGATTAACTCATAAAAAGGGCTACAAGATATCTGCAAGTCAATTTCGTTACAGAATACTACAAGTCAGTGTACTAATAAGAAATTAGGGTTTTTTCTGTGTTTACAAAAAGTTGATAAATTACTTTTTTCAATTGAACTAGTAACATTGTCACATGTCTGATAAATTATACAGATTTTTCTCCCTATGCTCATGAATCTGTAATAGCCCCATTTGAAACTTAAATATAAAATATATCCTCAGTATGCATAATGTAGATTATCACTTTTTTATTTTAACTGTACAGCTGTGTAAAAGAAACTTTTCAGCACATTTTAAGCAAAAAGAATATTACAGTGTTTTTTTGCTTATGACCACATAACTAAAATCTGTTTTCTTGCAGAACATAATGGGAAAAAAACTATATTAAAATACTAAAAGATATATTTTTCCAGTTGGAAAGTTTAGAAATAAGCTTGAGCTAATTACCCAATGCTGTCAGTGAGGTTTTTTGTAGATATCTTCTGTGATAAACTTATTAACTAAAATAAAAGTTATCCCTAAAGATTTATAAAACTCTGTGCAGAGCAATGTATCATTTAATTATAATTACAAACCACTCATTACGATTAATCTTTCAAATTATTTTTAACCATTTTTGTCCGTTGCACTATTTTGAATAAATTGAAGGTTGCCACAAATAATACCTTGTAATATAGCAAGATAGTAACATAGCCTTTGATAAATCTACCCCATAATCACTAATAATTCTGTTCACTTGTTACCCATGGCGGCATCCCATCAGCATTGTGCCAGTCCTGTGGTACCAAGCTTAAAGGGACATGAAACCTAACATTTTCCTTTCATTAGTCAGATAAAGAATACAATTTAAAAAAATATCCAATTTACTTCTATTATCAAATTTCCTTTGTTTGCATTTTATTCTTTGTTGAAGAGATACCTAGTTAGGTAGCGTGCACATGCTTGAAGCACTACATGATAGGAAATAGTGTTGCCATCTAGTGCTCTTGCTAATGTATAACATTGTTATAAAACTGCTGCCATCTAGTGTTCTTGCTAACGTATAACATTATTATAAAACTGCTGCCATCTAGTGCTCTTGCTAAATTATAACATTGTTACAAACTGCTGCCATCTAGTGCTCTTGCTAATGTATAACATTGTTGCAAAACTGCTGCCATCTAGTGCTCTTGCTAAAGTATAATATTGTTACAAAACTGCTGCCATCTAGTGCTCTTGCTAATGTATAAGATTGTTACAAAACTGCTGCCATCTAGTGCTCTTGCTAATGTATAACATTATTATAAAACCGCTGCCATCTAGTGCTCTTGCTAATGTATAATATTATTGTAAAACTGCTGCCATCTAGTGCTCTTGCTAATGTATAACATTGTTACAAAACTGCTGCCATCTAATGCTCTTGCTAATGTATAACATTGTTACAAAACTGCTGCCATCTAGTGCTCTTGCTAATGTATAACATTATTATAAACTGCTGCCATCTAGTGCTCTGGCTAATGTATAACATTATTATAAACTGCTGCCATCTAGTGCTCTTGCTAATGTATAACATTATTATAAACTGCTGCCATCTAGTGCTCTTGCTAATGTATAACATTGTTATAAAACAGCTGCCATCTAGTGCTCTTGCTAATGTATAACATTATTATAAAACTGCTGCCATCTAGTACTCTTGCTAATGTATAACATTGTTATAAAACAGCTGCCATCTAGTGCTCTTGCTAATGTATAACATTATTATAAAACTGCTGCCATCTAGTGCTCTTGCTAATGTATAACATTATTATAAAACTGCTGCCATCTAGTGCTCTTGCTAATGTATAACATTATTATAAAACTGATGCCATCTAGTACTCTGGCTAATGTATAACATTGTTATAAAACTGCTGCCATCTAGTGCTCTTGCTAATGTATAACATTGTTACAATACTGCTGTCATCTAGTGCTCTTGATAATGTATAACATTGTTACAATACTGCTGCCATATAGTGCTGCAGACACGTGCACGCTCTTGAGCTTACATTCCTGCTTTTCAACAAAGGATATCAAGAAAATGTTTTAATATAAGTGAATTGGAAAGTTGTTTTTTTTAAATTGTATGTTCTATCTGAATCATGAAAGAAATGTCGTCCCTTTAAATAAGTATTAGAAGACAAAGGTTATAAGTTTGGCTACTATAGAACTAAAGGAATCTTGTGGTTATTTTCAGGAGATAACAAATTCTGAACCCTGGATGTTATTGTCACTGTGTTTCACCAGTGATCACATTTCTAAAATCCTAATGACATTAATACCCCTGAATCTTCATTCTGTTACCACCTTAAAATAACAAGAAATATTATCTGCATTAATAACTCCCAATTTCGCAATCTAAAATGTGCAGCATTAACAATAAACAAAATGGTTATTTGGGGGATTTTGTGATTGCATCACAAGTTGAAGGGCCTTTATGTTGATTGATGGGTTTTAATTGTGATTATTGATGACACCTGTGCAATTAACCTGCTGGGCTCCAAACCATGGCAATAAGTGTGCATATCTATTTAAAGGACCACTAAATACAGTAAATATGAACAACGGACATATACACAATAACAATAACAATTTGTAATGGGCAGTAGAATATTTTCTGGCAAAAGTTAATCCATTTTCCCTACCCCTGTATCATGTGACAACAATCAGCCAATCACAAAATGCATATACTTAAATACTGTGTATTTGAATTGAGACAGAAAATGTCCATATAAAAAAATGCACAAATTTCTTAATGGAAGTTTACTGGAAAGTTTTTTTTTTATTTGCTGCTCTATCTGAATCATCACTGGGGCATTATCAATATATCAATCTTGCATATTTGTGGGATTTGCATACAAAGAGAGAAGCGCTCTACCAGGTTCGAACAACAGCTCATCAGCTAGTTCTATGGCGATTTACCACTCGGAAGCAGCCTCTTTTAAACCAGTGTGCTTTTCACAGAGGAAAACTTTCCTGTAGTATATCAGTCTGATCCCGCCAAGTAAGGTCAGTCCAGCCCCGAAATACCAGGCAATTCTCCTCTGAACAAGGAACGTGACAACCCCAGACGATCATTTCAGCCTCCTATGGGCCTCGTCAGTGAGGTGCAGCCACATTCCTCTAAGCACACTGGGCAAGGAGTCCACGTCTGGTTTCCCCCATCACCTATAGGGAGACTTCCCCAGGGTCATAATAATTTACATACAAACGGCTAGATTTAGAGTTTTGTCGGTAACGACCCGAAAAGCTAACGCTGGCTTTTTTCTGGCCGCACCATAAAAATAACTCTGGTATTGAGAGTCCACATAAAGGCTGCGTTAGGCTCCAAAAAAGGAGCGTAGAGCATTTTTAACGCAACTTCAACTCTCGATACCAGAGTTGCTTACGCAAGCGGCCAGCCTCAAAAACGTGCTCGTGCACGATTCCCCCATAGGAAACAATGGGGCTGTTTGAGCTGAAAAAAAACCTAACACCTGCAAAAAAGCTGCGTTCAGCTCCTAACGCAGCCCCATTGTTTGCTATGGGGAAACACTTCCTACGTCTGCACCTAACACTCTAACATGTACCCCGAGTCTAAACACCCCTAGCCTTACACTTATTAACCCCTAATCTGCTGCCCCCGCTATCGCTGACCCCTGCATATTATTATTAACCCCTAATCTGCCGCTCCGTAAACCGCCGCTACTTACATTATCCTTATGTACCCCTAATCTGCTGCCCCTAACACCGCCGACCCCTATATTATATTTATTAACCCCTAATCTGCCCCCCACAACGTCGCCTCCACCTGCCTACACTTATTAACCCCTAATCTGCCGACCGGACCTGAGCGCTACTATAATAAAGTTATTAACCCCTAATCCACCTCACTAACCCTATAATAAATATTATTAACCCCTAATCTGCCCTCCCTAACATCACCGACACCTAACTTCAATTATTAACCCCTAATCTGCCGACTGGAGCTCACCGCTATTCTAATAAATGTATTAACCCCTAAAGCTAAGTCTAACCCTAACACTAACAACCCCCTAAATTAAATATAATTTTAATCTAACGGAATTAATTATCTCTTATTAAATAAATTATTCCTATTTAAAGCTAAATACTTACCTGTAAAATAAACCCTAATATAGCTACAATATAAATTATAATTATATTATAGCTATTTTATGATTAATATTTATTTTACAGGTAACTTTGTAATTATTGTAACCAGGTACAATAGCTATTAAATAGTTAAGAACTATTTAATAGTTACCTAGTTAAAATAATAACAAAATTACCTGTAAAATAAATCCTAACCTAAGTTACAATTAAACCTAACACTATACTATCATTAAATTAATTAAATAAAATACCTACAATTACCTACAATTAAACCTAACACTACACTATCAATACATTAATTAAATACAATATCTACAAATAACTACAATGAAATAAACTAACTAAAGTACAAAAAATAAAAAAGAACTAAGTTACAAAAAATAAAAAATATTTACAAACATAAGGAAAATCTTACAACAATTTTAAACTAATTACACCTACTCTAAGCCCCCTAATAAAATAACAAAGCCCCCCAAAATAAAAAATGCCCTACCCTATTCTAAATTACTAAAGTTCAAAGCTCTTTTACCTTACCAGCCCTGAACAGGGCCCTTTGCGGGGCATGCCCCAAGAAATACAGCTCTTTTGCCTGTAAAAGAAAACATACAATACCCAAGCCCCCCAACATTACAACCCACCACCCACATACCCCTAATCTAACCCAAACCCCCCTTAAATAAACCTAACACTAAGCCCCTGAAGATCTTCCTACCTTGTCTTCACCTCACCGGGTATCACACCGATCCGTCCTGGCTCCGATATCTTCATCCAACCCAAGAGGGGGCTAGACATCCATCATCCGATGGCTGAAGAGGTCCAGAAGAGGCTCCAAAGTCTTCATCCTATCCGGGAAGAAGAGTAGAGCCGGACCGGCAACCCTCATCTTCCAAGCGGCATCTTCTATCTTCATCCGATGAGGACCGGCTCCATCCTGAAGACCTCCACCGCGGACCCATCTTCATCCGGCGACGTCCAACTGAAGAATGACGGTTCCTTTAAGGGACGTCATCCAAGATGGCGTCCCTCGAATTCCGATTGGCTTATAGGATTCTATCAGCCAATCGGAATTAAGGTAGGAATATTCTGATTGGCTGATGGAATCAGCCAATCAGAATCAAGTTCAATCCGATTGGCTGTTCAGATCAGCCAATAGAATGCGAGCTCAATCTGATTGGCTGATTGGATCAGCCAATCGGATTGAACTTGATTCTGATTGGCTGATTCCATCAGCCAATCATAATATTCCTACCTTAATTCCGATTGGCTGATAGAATCCTATCAGCCAATCGGAATTTGAGGGACGCCATCTTGGATGACGTCCCTTAAAGGAACCGTCATTCTTCAGTTGGACGTCGCCGGATGAAGATGGGTCCGCGGTGGAGGTCTTCAGGATGGAGCCAGTCCTCATCGGATGAAGATAGAAGATGCCGCTTGGAAGATGATGGTTGCCGGTCCGGATCTACTCTTCTTCCCGGATAGGATGAAGACTTTGGAGCCTCTTCTGGACCTCTTCAGCCATTGGATGATGGATGTCTAGCTTCCTCTTGGGTTGGATGAAGATATCGGAGCCAGGACGGATCGGTGTGATACCCGGTGAGGTGAAGACATGGTAGGAAGATCTTCAGGGGCTTAGTGTTAGGTTTATTTAAGGGGGGTTTGGGTTAGATTAGGGGTATGTGGGTGGTGGGTTGTAATGTTGGGGGGGTGTATTGTATGTTTGGTTTTTTTCAGGCAAAAGAGCTGAATTCTTTGGGGCATGCCCCGCAAAGGGCCCTGTTCAGGGCTGGTAAGGTAAAAGAGCTTTGAACTTTAGTAATTTAGAATAGGGTAGGGCATTTTTTATTTTGGGGGGCTTTGTTATTTTATTAGGGGGCTTAGAGTAGGTGTAATTAGTTTAAAATTGTTGTAAGATTTTCCTTATGTTTATAAATATTTTTTTATTTTTTGTAACAGTTCTTTTTTATTTTTTGTACTTTAGTTAGTTTATTTCATTGTAGTTATTTGTAGGTATTGTATTTAATTAATGTATTGATAGTGTAGTGTTAGGTTTAATTGCAGGTAATTGTAGGTATTTTATTTAATTAATTTAATGATAGTATAGTGTTAGGTTTAATTGTAACTTAGGTTAGGATTTATTTTACAGGTAATTTTGTAATTATTTTAACTATTTTAGCTATTAAATAGTTCTTAACTATTTAATAGCTATTGTACCTGGTTAAAATAAATACAAAGTTACCTGTAAAATAAATATTAATCCTAAAATAGCTATAATATCATTATAATTTATATTGTAGCTATATTAGGATTTATTTTACAGGTAAGTATTTAGCTTTAAATAGGAATAATTTATTTAATAAGAGTTAATTAATTTCGTTAGATTTAAATTATATTTAAGTTAGGGGGGTGTTAGTGTTAGGGTTAGACATAGCTTTAGGGGTTAATACATTTATTAGAATAGCGGTGAGCTCCGGTCGGCAGATTAGGGGTTAATAATTGAAGTTAGGTGTCGGCGATGTTAGGGAGGGCAGATTAGGGGTTAATACTATTTATTATAGGGTTAGTGAGGCGGATTAGGGGTTAATAACTTGATTATGATAGCGGTGTGGTCCGGTCGGCAGATTAGGGGTTAATAAGTGTAGGCAGGTGGAGGCGACGTTGAGGGGGGCAGATTAGGGGTTAATAAATATAATATAGGGGTCGGCGGTGTTAGGGGCAGCAGATTAGGGGTACATGAGGATAACTTAAGTAGCGGCGCTTTGCGGTCGGCAGATTAGGGGTTAATTATTGTAGGTATCTGGCTGCGACGTTGTGGGGGGCAGGTTAGGGGTTAATAAATATAATATAGGGGTCGGCGGTGTTAGGGGCAGCAGATTAGGGGTACATAAGGATAACGTAGGTGGCGTTCGGGAGATTAGGGGTTAAAAAAATTTAATCGAGTGGCGGCGATGTGGGGGGGCCTCGGTTTAGGGGTACATAGGTAGTTTATGGGTGTTAGTGTACTTTAGAGTACAGTAGTTAAGAGCTTTATGAACCGGCGTTAGGCCAGAAAGCTCTTAACTACTGACTTTTTTTCTGCGGCTGGAGTTTTGTCGTTAGATTTCTAACGCTTACTTCAGCCACGACTCTAAATACCGGAGTTTGAAAAATCCCATTGAAAAGATAGGATACGCAATTGACGTAAGGGGATCTGCGGTATGGAAAAGTCGCAGCTGAAAAGTGAGCGTTAGACCCTTTTTTGAGTGACTCCAAATACCGGAGGTAGCCTAAAACCAGCGTTAGGAGCCTCTAACGCTGGTTTTCACGGCTACCGCCAAACTCCAAATCTAGCCGAAAGAGAGAAGCGCTCTACCAGGAACGAACAACAGCTCAGTGGCTTGTTCTATGGCGATTTACCACACAGGAGCAACCTCTTTTAGACCACTGTGCTTTTCACAGAAGAAAAATTTCCTGAAGCTCATCAGTCTGATCCCGCCAAGTAAGGTCAGTCCAGCCCCGAAATACCAGGCAAATCTCCTCTGAACAAGGAACATGACAACCCCAGACGATATTTGTGGGATTATTAGTTTTGTTCATTTTTATTAGTGTAAAAGTTGTTAATATTCCATTTTTAATGTTACATGGTTGAGCAGGTAACTTTGTATCTGATTAATAATGAGGCTTTGTAATGTATTGCAGATGAGTATTTCAGTGTGTTTTGACCATATGTAAAACTAATATTACATTCGCAAACATTTTTGGCTACTTGGTAATAAATTGAAAAGAGCTGTGCAGGGTTTATCAAGTCTTTTTAGCTGTTGGATTAAATCAGGTAAAACAAATGATGTAAATATGTTGTTAAAGTGATGGTCAATTTCGATGAATCGGTGCCCGGTCTTTAATAATACTATTAAAAACTAGGTCACTTTAATTCATCAAAATTGACATTTCACTTGTTTTCTTCAAAAACGTACCTTTTAATCCTGACAGGCACTGCAGCGCTTCCTCCGCCCATTGCAAACCCTCTTTGCGGGTCTAAAATGATGAATTCGGCTTCTTCCAATCACGGCGTTGCCTCAGGCCATGATTCACCTGGGGGGAAAGCCGTGATTGGAGGAAGCTGGATTCGTTATTTCTGACATATGAAGAGGCTTCTGACGGCCGGGGGAATCGCTGGAGCGGCTGTCAGGATTAAAAGGTAAGTTTTTGAAGAAATTGAGTGAAATGTCAATTTTGATGAATTAAAGTGCCCTTGTTTTTAATAGTATTATTAAAAACCAGGCACCGATTCACCTAAATTGACCTTTACTTTAAATAGACATATTCACGGGGAAAATTTTTGGTATAGCCAAATTTTTTGCTCCAAATATTCATAAAACTTTAAATATTCAGCAGTTATGTTATTGAAATGAAACAAATAGTGACAATATGTGTAGGCCCTGGGAGCGGCCACGCCAAACCTCCTATTAACACGGCTTGGGCTCTGTAAAGAACAGGACCGGATAAGTGCAGTTTTCCAGTGAGCTAAGATAAGTATTTTAGGAAACTAAACAATACTGATAGGTTTATCATTTATCAGTTTTCTTTAAATTTTGTAATGAATTAGTTCTGATATTCATTTTGTGAAAATAAGAAAGGTATCTGTGTTTTATTATTGAATACGCATTCGGAATTAAACAAATGCAAATATCTATTGTTAAGTACCAAGAAAACTTACACAAGTTAAGGACAATTAATGAAAATAATAATAAAAAGCATTAATGCTAAAAAGTGAACATGGCTAATTGTAATCTAGTTAACATTATAAAGACCCATCAGCTGCCATTAAAATAGACAGATTGTGATCAACTCCTAAGTTTCTTATACACATGGACTGAGAGTTTAATACCATAATAATATTCACTTGCATCCTTATATTAAGTTATTGACAGTGGCTTAGAGGTCTGATTGTGCTGTATTTGTATTTGTATTTTTACTGTATTTTTTAAAGGGAAAATGTAATCAAAATGTCCTGTCATGTTTATGAAAGAAAACATCTACACATCAAAAAAAAAGTTTTTGCCTGAATTAGTTTTTTTTTTTTTAATTGACAGGCAGCTAATTATTAACTGAAACTAATAATGCAGTATTGGTTTTGTACTAATCCTCACTGGATGATAAGTAAATCTGATGTACTGGTGCAGTGGGACACACCTCTGTAACAATGTCATCAAATTATATTTCCTTCAAATCTTTCTTATAATTAAATTAAAGTAAATGGGCACTATGTTAGAGAGGAGATTTCCTCTTGTAAATGAGGGGTTTCATGTTTGCTATTGATAGTTTTAACTAATCAAGGGTCAAGTTCTCAAAAAATAAAGTGTGGGAACTCATCAAGACTTCCACCCCCCCCCCTTCACAATTAATATTGTTTTGTACACTCACACACTTACATTTACACACACACACACACACACACACACACTGTATTTATATGTATATAATCTATACACTCTGGGTAATGAAAGAAAAATAACAAATGAAGGGCTGAATGGTTGCCTTTGGGCCTGAAGATGGACACCATGGTTACATTTTTACATGTCAGGGGTGACATTTTTATTTGTAATTTAAGATTCAACTGATGCTGAACTCTTAGATGCCAGGCACACACTTTTTAGAACACATAATGGGGGCATTTGTATATAGATGATGTTCAATACAAATCTTAGAGCCTTGTTACTCCCTGGCTCTCTGGATGTGTAAGGCTCTGTAATGTACACATCTGATATCATGATCTTGATAAGGTTTGTGTGTGCACTCTCTCTGCAGCAAGAAACAATGCTAATATGATTTAGTGTAAAATTATGGTCACCAGGCGTCTGAGTGTAATTTTCTTTTACCATTAACATGTATACCAAGTAAATATGAAGCAAGTAACACTGGCAGAGGAAGTAGATATCACGAGGGCACAGTAGCATTGAAAGCAAAACAGGTCACCTTGCACTTTGCGATGAAACTGGTAAGGTTGAATCAGCAGCAAATACATTATCTTGCACAGGTCAGCATTCTGCAGAGAATCTGGCCTGCTGACCATAAATTAAGACACCAACATAGATAAAAAGACTGCACATAAAAAAAAAAGTATTTGGACTTTTCCTACTACAAGATGTTTCATAAATGCCTTTGTATGCCAGGACAATGTTCCTTTGTGTGTACACATGTCTTTTCCTTTCTGCTCTCTGTCCATGGGGAAATAAGTTCCACCTGCAAAAATAGTGCAGAAACTAAATTCCCATATGTTCCCACTGGACTTGACCCCTGCAGCTAATAAAGAGGCAGCGATACAGTGCTCACTTGACATCTGCCATCTTGACATCTAATAGGTTGGGGTGCTGCCTTTTCACATTAACCGTGTGATAATCAGGGGGTCAAGTGGTGCCTCATCTTAAAAGAGATAATGCATTTTATATATTGCCTACTGCCTCCATGATATATCTCCTGGTATCCAATTGCATGGACACTAAGTTATAAATACAATACCCAACTCCAAGTTTAAAGTCCAGATATTTATTAAATGTAGTGAGACAACTGCCTATACCCTTCCTATGGACACCCCTATACTGCTAATATTTTAGCTTTTGAAGGAAGCATTTTTACTTTACTTTCTACTGTTTCTATATGATTTACCTGTCTTCATCTTATCTGAAATAAATGCTATTGGGTGTATTTTTTATTATTGTAAGAAAAAATATATTCATGATTGTTTTCCCATGTGATTTTCATGCATTTTACTGTATGGATATAAATATGTTATCACACCAGAGATAATCGCTTTGCCAATACCCACATAAAGACAAAACACCAATGGAAACATCTTTTAACAACAATGAACTGGATACAAAACACATATTTGCTATTGATACATTTCATTAATATGCTTATGGTCAGTGTTTGCTTGCTAACCGTTTAATGATTTCATTAAAGAATAAATAACTTCATAAACCAAGGAGAATGTAGTTTAATTAAGCTAAGTCTATATTCTTGATGTTCTTTAAATACCAAGTCTGTACAATAATCAATTTCAATGTTTTTTTTTTTTTTTAAGACAAATCAGTCTAGTTGTCTTTTCTATTTACAAAAGGCCACTGCAAGGTTTAAATCCTAATCACTGGGATTGATATCACTGGTGGAAATTGGGTGCAGAGTAATATATTCCAGGAGACATTCACAAACCCGATAAGCAAAAACTAAACTGCAGATAGTTTGGTTGAAGGAAGAAATTACTAGACTTGTGCAGCAGCAAATAATTCATTTCGTACAAATCATTTCTAACAAATAATTTGAACAATTAGTTTTTCAGAATATTTGTTTGTTGCATTATTCGGTACTTGTGTCATTTAAAATTAAACAGACACTAAATATTCTGTAACATTTAGATTAGTTCATGTTAACACAAATCTAAATATTCATTTACTGTAGGTGAGAAAGGGTCACCAGTAGTTTCATACTTACCTATAGCGCACAATAATGAAGGTATAAACAGAAAATATGATAACTAGCAGTATATATAATGAAGGTATAAACAGGAAATACAGTATGACAACTAGCAGTATATGTTGTGTAGGCATAAACAGGACTTATGACAACTAGCAGTGTATATTGTATAGGTATAAACAGGACTTATGACAACTAGCAGTATATATAATGAAGGTATAAACAGGACTTATGGCAACTAGCAGTGTATATTGTGTAGGCATAAACAGGACTTATGACAACTAGCAGTGTATATTGTATAGGTATAAAGAGTACATATGACAACTAGCAGTATATATTGTGTAGGTATAAACAGGAAATACAGTATGACAACTAGCAGTATATGTTGTGTAGGCATAAACAGTACATATGACAACTAGCAGTATATGTTGTGTAGGCATAAACAGGACTTATGACAACTAGCAGTATATGTTGTGTAGGCATAAACAGGACTTATGACAACTAGCAGTGTATATTGTGTAGGTATAAACAGGAAATACAGTATGACAACTAGCAGTATATGTTGTGTAGGCATAAACAGGACTTATGACAACTAGCAGTGTATATTGTATAGGTATAAACAGGACTTATGACAACTAGCAGTATATATAGTGCAGGCATAAAGAGGACTTATGACAACTTGCAGTATATATTGTGTAGCTATAAACATTACATATGACAACTAGCAGTATATATTGTGTAGGTATAAAGAGTACATATGACAATTAGCAGTATATATTGTGTAGGTATAAACAGTACATATGACAACTAGCAGTATATATTGTGTAGGTATAAAGAGTACATATGACAATTAGCAGTATATATTGTGTAGGTATAAACAGTACATATGACAACTAGCAGAATATATTGTGTAGGTATAAACAGTACATATGACAACTAGCAGTATATATAATGAAGGTATAAACAGAAAATACAGTATGACAACTAGCAGTATATATTGTGTAGGCATAAAGAGTACATATGACAATTAGCAATATATATTGTGTAGGTATAAACATAACATATGACAACTAGCAGTATATATTGTGTAGGTATAAACAGAACATATGACAACTAGCAGGATATATTGTGTAGGTATAAACAGGAATTATGACAACTAGCAGTATATATTGTGTAGGTATAAACAGAACATATGACAACTAGCAGTATATATTGTGTAGGTATAAACAGGACTTATGACAACTAGCAGTATATATTGTGTAGGTATAAACAGAACATATGACAACTAGCAGTATATATTGTGTAGGTATAAACAGTACATATGACAACTGGCAGTATATATTGTGTAGGTATAAACAGAACATATGACAACTAGCAGTATATATTGTGTAGGTATAAACAGAACATATGACAACTAGCAGTATATATTGTGTAGGTATAAACAGTACATATGACAACTAGCAGTATATATTGTGTAGGTATGAGCAGAACTTATGACAACTAGCAGTATATATTGTGTAGGTATAAACAGAACATATGACAACTAGCAGTATATATTGTGCAGGTATAAAAAAGAATACATATGACAACTAGCAGTATATATAATGTAGTGTAGGTATAAAACAGGACTTATGACAACTTGCAGTATATATTGTGAAGGTATAAATAGTACATATGACAGCTAGCAGTATATATTGTGTAGGTATAAACAGTACATATGACAACTAGCAGTATATATTGTGTAGATATAAACAGTACATATGACAACTAGCAGTATATATTGTGTAGGTATAAACAGTACATATGACAACTAGCAGTATATATAATGAAGGTTTAAACAGAAAATACAGTATGTCAACTAGCAGTATATATTGTGCAGGTATAAGCAGAACTTATGACAACTAGCAGTATATATTGTGTAGGTATAAGCAGAACATATGACAACTAGCAGTATATATTGTGTAGGTATAAGCAGAACTTATGACAACTAGCAGTATATATAATATAGGTATAAACAGAACATATGACAACTAGCAGTATATATTGTGTAGGTATAAACAGTACACATGACAACTAGCAGTATATATAATAAGCTAGTGATGTTGCAAACTTTCAGTTCGTGAACGGCGAACGCAAACTTCCGCAAATGTTCACGAACCGGAGAACCGAGCGAACCGCCATAGACTTCAATAAGCAGGTGAATTTTAAAACCCACAGGGACTCTTTCTGGCCACAATAGTGATGGAAAAGTTGTTTCAAGGGGACTAACACCTGGACTGTGGCATTCCGGAGGGGGATCCATGGCAAAACTCCCATGGAAAATTACATAGTTGATGCAGAGTCTGGTTTTAATCCATAAAGGGCATAAATCACCTAACATTCCTAAATTGTTTGGAATAACGTGCTTTAAAACATCAGGTATGATGTTGTATCGATCAGGTGGTGTAAGGGTTACGCCCGCTTCACAGTGACAGACCAAACTCCCCGTTTAACGCACCGCAAACAACCGCAAACAGTCCATTTGCACAACCGCAAACTCCCCATTTCCACAAGGTTGGATCTGAGCTCTGCAATGACGGCATTCTGGTGGTGGCAACAGCATGTGTTGATTGGCGGGCTGTCTGGCTGACCCCGGGTGCCGATGCATGCTGTCTGACTGTGCCACTAGCTCCTTGTGACGACCTCCCCCTGCTTCCAACTCGTCTCCTCCTCCTCTCTGTCTCCCCATCTGAACTTTCCCCCTGTTCTTCTTCTCTTCTAGCGGGCACCAACGTGACATCCACGGACGCATCGTCATCATCAACCGCTTCACTTGTATCTGACAACTCAACAAAGGAAGCAGCAGCGGGTACAACATCATCATCACCACACCGTACGTCCATGTGTGTAATGCTGCCTGACTGAGACACATCCCTGTTATCTACATCCTCTGGCAATAATGGTTGCGCATCACTCATTTCTTCCAACTGATGTGTAAATAACTCCTCTGACAGATCAAGTGAAGCGGCTGTGGTGCTAGTGTTGGTGGTGGCGGCAGGCGGGCGAGTGGTAACTTGAGAGGTGCCCGAAGCTAAGCTGGAGGAGGATGGTGCGTCAAGGTTCTGAGCGGAAGCTGTAGAAGATTGGGTGTCCTGTGTTAGCCAGTCAACTATGTCCTCTGAACTTTTCGAGTTCAGGGTACGTGGCCTCTGAACACTGGGCATTATTCTAGGGCCAAAGGGAATCACAGAACCATGACCACGACGGCCCCTGCAGGGTGGCCTGCCTCTGCCTGTCATTTTTTTTTCGATTAGTGGTACTATGCATGCAAGCTACTGTGACAACAGATATGAGTGGCACTGTACACTGGTAGAAGTTGGCAGAGTAGACGCTGTAGGCCTGACACACACGCTTGCAGACAACTAACTGCTATTCAATATTTTACAGTCAAAATTGTATTTTTTATAATTTAAACTACTGTTACACCAGATATGAGTTGCACTGGTGTGACACTGTGCCCTGGCAGGTCCTGAAACGCACACGTGTGAAGGAAACTGACTGCTATTATTTCACAGTCAAATTTCTAGCTTTATTTTAAATGTACACTACTGTTACACCAGATATGAGTTGCACTGGTGTGACACTGTGCCCTGGCAGGCCCTAAAACGCACATGTGGGAAAGAAACGTACTGCTATTATTTCACAGTCAAAAAAGTGTTGTTTTTTTAAATGTACACTACTGTTACACCAGATATTAGTTGCACTGGGGTGACACTGTGCCCTGGCAGGCCCTGAAACACATACGTGTGAAGGAAACTGTGTAGAAAATGGAAAAATGCTGTGATCATTAAGGGGTTAATGTACACTACTGTTACACCAGATATGAGTTGCACTGGTGTGACACTGTGCCCTGGCAGGCCCTGAAACGCACACGTGTCACACATTGTGTAGGATAAGCAGTACATATGACAACTAGCAGTATATATTGTGTAGGTATAAACAGTACATATGACAACTAGCAGTATATATTGTGTAGGTATAAACAGTACATATGACAATTACCAGTATATATTGTGTAGGTATAAACAGTACATATGACAACTAGCAGTATATATAATGTAGTTATAAACAGGACTTATGACAACAGCAGTATATATTGTGTAGGTATAAGCAGAACATATGACAACTAGCAGTATATATTGTGTAGGTATAAACAGTACATATGACAACTAGCAGTATATATTGTGTAGGTATAAACAGTACATATGACAACTAGCAGGATATATTGTGTAGGTATAAGCAGAACATATGACAACTAGCAGTATATATTGTGTAGGTATAAGCAGAACATATGACTACCAGCAGTATATATATAATGTATGTATAAACAGGACTTATGACAACTAGCAGTATATATAATGTATGTATAAACAGGACTTATGACAACTAGCAGTATATATGATGTATGTATAAACAGGACTTATGACAACTAGCAGTATATATTGTGTAGGTATAAACAGTAAATATGACAACTAGCAGTATATATAATGTAGGTATAAGCAGAACATATGACAACTAGCAGTATATATTGTGTAGGTATAAACAGGACTTATGACAACTAGCATTATATATTGTGTAGGTATAAACAGGACTTATGACAACTAGCAGTATATATTGTGTAGGTATAAACAGGACTTATGACAACTAGCAGTATATATTGTGTAGGTATAAACAGTACATATGACAACTAGCAGTATATATTGTGTAGGTATAAACAGTACATATGACAACTAGCAGTATATATTGTGTAGGTATAAACAGGACTTATGACAACTAGCAGTATATATTGGTAGGTATAAACAGGACTTATGACAACTAGCAGTATATATAATGTATGTTTAAGCAGAACATATGACAACTAGCAGTGTATATTGTGTAGGTATAAGCAGAACATATGACAACTAGCAGTATATATTGTGTAGGTATAAACAGGAATTATGACAACTAGCAGTATATATTGTGTAGGTATAAACAGGAATTATGACAACTAGCAGTATATATTGTGTGAGTGTAAGGTTGACCTGTCTGTTAGTGTGTTTTATGAAATCTCAACTGCAGACTTGACAAGTATAGTATTGGATGTATCACTTAAGCAAAATGAGCCAACGAGAGATTTGATATGAGGTTCTGGGGTAGCTTCGCTCTGGGATGATCTTCTTGCAGCTGTGTCACTGATAACTTTTCTTAAAGTTTCATTTTCCACCTGCAATTCCCTCAACCTCTGACTGAGTTAATCTACTCACTAAGATAAATTGTATACAATCTGTGGCAACTGGCAAGTCTGCTGGCTCCTTCTGTATGGGGCTTAGTAATTCTGTAAGGTTGACCGGTCTGTTAGTGTGTTTTATGGAATCTCAACTGCAGACTTGACAAGTATAGTATTGGATGTATCACTTAAGCAAAATGAGCCAACGAGAGATTTGACCCAGGTAATGCTATAGTGAAAAATTGCTAAAGTGGAAATACAATGTTGCAATCACTAAATGTACAATGTTGCAACAGGAAGGTGCTTTTATGTTAAGACTCAAGTAAAAAGGATACTCTAAGAACCCATCTGTATGCGGATTATTAGCAAGATTGAGACAAGCAACCTTATAACAGGTATGTATCAGTACCGGATTGGTACCAGGTCCAGGGGGTTTACCCAGGGAGAGTAGAGTTAAATCTTAGTGGTAGTCCAGTAAACGTTAATCCCCTAACAGCACGCCCCTTGAATTCCTGGAGGATCGGCAAAGAGAGGTGCAGATGAATGGCAGTGATGCCGAAAGAGAATATGTTAAGTCACGAGAGACTTCTGCAGATGTCAGGAGCACAAATCTTTTACAGACCTGGTTCAGCTTTGGAGTGGCAAGTTTCGATTCGTTCTCGGTACAGCTTGCGTTTACCGGGAGAGAAGAGAAAGTCCTGGATGATGTCAGGGGGAGTGGCCAAGCTCCGACTTGGTTGGGGGTTGGTTAAGCTTACAAAGTATGTCAAAGGACGTGTTCTGTTTGCTGATGAGACGAACAGAAGTGAGGTTGAAATAATATAACCCCAGTAGAACTTGTAATCCTTGGCAGATGCAATGTAAAGTTTTTAATAGCAGAGATCCAGAGCACCCGCTGGTTAAAGCTGCAGTGCAGATTACAATCGCAAACTTAGATAATCCTTTGGAGTAGCACAGATAAAGAGAGTTACACTGATGTGGCAAACTTCACCTAGGAAGCTCAATTACTAATCAATTGTTTAAGGTGTGGTTAAGAATTATATACCCTCTCGGGATGTTGAATCCCATGGTCATGTGGTTAAAAGTGAAAACGAAAACCAGGGACAGATTCCTTACAGATCCCCCCCCTCAAACAAGCCGACCCATGGCTTGATGCTTGGGTCTATGGGGGTAGCGTTGATGGAATCTAGATACGAGTCTAGGAGCGTTGATATGGGTATGGAGTTCCCAGGTGTCGTCCTCTCGAGAAAAACCTTTCCACCGGACCAGGTACTGAAGTTCCCCATCCTGAAGTTTTGAATCAAGGAGATCCTGTACCTCATAGGTGTTCTCATCTATCAGGTTAGATACAGGAGGTAGGATGATGTTATTAGGATCGCACATGGCGGTCGGTTTCAACAAAGAAACATGGAAGGATGGGTGAATCTTCAGGGAAGTAGGTAGATCAAGTATGACTGCATTAGGGTTAATGATATGATTTATGCGAAAAGGTCCTCTGAATAAGCCAGCAAATTTTTTGCTTGGGAGTGGTAGCTTGAGGTTTTTAGTAGATAGCTACCGAATATTGGGGAGAAGGTCTTCTTCTTAGGTCATAGTATTTTTTTTGAGTACTTTGAGCATTTTGGATATTTTTCCGTAGTAATTGGGAATTGTTGGTTAATTTTTGTTTTAAGTCATCTACACAGGGGGAGATTGCTGAGTCATTATTCATGAAGGTAAATATTGGGTGGTAGGCACAATTGGCGTAAAACGGTGACATGTTCGAAGATGTGTTTATGATGTTATTGAAGGCAAATTTGGCCATAGATAGATATTGAAACCAATCATGCTAGTGGTATGCACAGTAACATCTTAAATACTGTTCTAACCATTGATTCAGTATTTCTGATTGGTCATTTGAGGATAATATGAAGTGCTTAGTCTATGATCAATCTGAAGGAGTTCAGTAAGATGTTTCCAAAAGCGAGAGGTGAACTGGGTTCCTCTGTCCATTGTTAGGATGGAGGGTAACCCATGGAGACGAACAATTCCATCCAAGAAGAGTTGTGCTCTTTCTCCTGATGTAGGAAGCTTGTGAAAAGGGATGAAATGAGCCATCTTGGTGAAAATATCCATCACTACTAGAATGGTGTTCTGACTAGAGCTCAATGGCAAGTTGATGATGAAATCCATCCCTAAATGGGTCCAAGGTCCTTCTGGGATGTGCATAGGCATAAGATAATCATAAGGGGGCTTCTTCTCTGCTTTAGATGTCGTACAGATGGTGCATCTTTGTATGTAATTTCTGATGCTAGTTTCCATATTAGGCCACCAGAAAGTCCTTTTTAATAGGTCTTTTTATTTTCCTAATACCGGGATGGCCCAGAAGTGGTGGTTCATGGTGTTGTTGTATAACTATCGGTCTAAGTTCTTCTGGAACGTATAATTTCGATCCCTGGTAGTATAAGTTGTTCGTTTCAGTAAGCTGCTGTAGTGGGATTTCCTTATCATTCCTTAATGCAGATTGTAACTGAGAGGTGAAAGCTGAAGTCAACCTCAAGAACTTCTCTGGAGGTATAACGGAGGTTGAGGAGGGAAGTTCTTGAGGTCTGTGTTCCATACGGGATAATGCATCGGCTTTGCCATTCTGTGATCCAGGTCTGTATGAAATCTGGAAATTAAAACTGCTGAAATAAAGACTCCATCTGACTTGTCTTCCTGATAGGGTCTTGTTCCTCTGGAGGAATTCGAGGTTGCGATGGTCAGTGTAAATAATTATTGGTAAGATTGTAACTTCCAGAAGATGTCTCCAGTTTTCAAGAGCTCTTTTAATGGCTAGGAGCTCCTTTTCCCCTATGGGGTAATTCCGCTCAGGAGGAGACATAAGCTTGGAGTAGAACGCAACCGGATGTAAAGGTTCATTCAGATTTTTCCTTTGGGATAAGTCAGCTCCTAGGGCGTAGTCTGATGAATCCACTTCAAGGATGTATTGTAGCGTGGGATCTGGATATTGGACGGTTGGAGCAGAGGAGAAGGCTTGTTTGAGGTAGTTGAAGGCTTCTGTGGCTTGGTTGTTCCATTTTAATGGTATACTTGAGCTAGTTAAGAGTGTGAGAGGTTTGGCAATCTTGGAGAAATTCCAGATACATTTCCTGTAATAGTTGCTGAAACCCCAAAACCATTGTAATTCTTTACGATTTATAGGCTGTGGCCAGTGTTTGACAGCATCTACCTTGGTTTACTGCATTTGTATCCCCTTTGGGCTTATGGAGTATCCCAAAAATGAAACCTCTTTGGTGTGAAAAACACACTTTTCTGGTTTAGCATAGAGACGGTGCACAAGGAGTCGTGAGAGTACCCAGCTAACATGTTTGATATGATCATCAATATTTTGCGAGTAAATCAGTATATCGTCCAAGTAAACGACAACATAGATCTCCAACAATTCCTGGAATATATAGTTGATAAAAAATTGAAAAGTGGCTGGGGCATTAGTTAAGCCGAAAGGCATAACAAGATATTCATAAAGTCCGTACCTAGTTCTGAAAGCGGTGAGCCACTCATCCCCCTCCCTGATACGTACAAGATTGTAGGCTCCTCTAAGGTCGAGTTTTGTAAAGATCTTAGCTTGATGCATCAGTTCTATCAGTTCCTGGATTAGGGGTAGAGGATATCTATTTTGATGGTTATTTTGTTTAGTTCCCTGTAATCAATAATTGGTTGTAAGTTCTGATCCTTATTTGTAACAAAGAACATTCCTGCTGCTGCAGAAGAGATGGAGGGACGTATAAATTCCTTCCTTAAGTTTTCCTCGAGGTATGTTTTAAGGTGGTCTAATTCCGGTTGAGACAATGGGTATAGATGTCCACCGGGTGGAGATGTGCCCGGTTTGAGATCAATGGGGCAGTCATAGGAGTGATGTGGAGGTAGGGCCTCTGCCTCTTTCTTACTGAATACTTCAAAGAACTTAACATAGACATCTGGTACCTCAGAGGTTATACTCAGGACTTCAGTGAGCTATAATAAGGATGTGTGGTTATATCAGGTTTGTTGACAATAAGAAGAGATCAAACTAAGACCCAATGTTTTCCAGTTTAGTGTGGGTTCATGTAGTCGTAACCATTGTAACCCTAAAACGATAGGGAATAGCGGTGAGGGAATCACATCAAAACAGATGTATTCCTAATGTGTATTGGAGATTGAAACTAGTATGGGAATTGTATGATGTGTGATTGGTCCAGAAGATATTTCTGAGCCATCTACCATACGAATACACACAGGAGACTTCTTTTGCATGAGTGGGATTTTATTATGTATAACAACAGATGTATCAATATAGTTGCCGTGTGCGCCAGTGTCTACAATCGCTTCTCTATTTAGTTGTTTTTTTTCCCACTGCAACAAGAGAGATACAGTAAAGTGAATAGGTTCATCATGAACAACAAGTGAGGTCACATATTGGGAGGACTTACTGTTTTTTTTCTTGTCCAGAATAGGGCATTCCTTGACTGTGTGGGTAGAATTGCCGCAATACATGCATAAACCCCTTGTTTTCCTTCTGAGTCGTTCTTCACTAGTCAAAAGTCCTCGGAAGAAACCTATATCTATAGGTTCTGGGCTGTGTGGAGGTGGAGAAGAAGGTATAGGTGAATATAATGTATTGCTGGGTCTTTTATGACTGGCCTCGATATGCTGGCGTTCAGTTTTCTTTTCACAAAGTCTCCTATCTATTTGCATACTGAGTTTCATTAAAGCTTCAAGGGAGTGAGGTATTTTGGTTCGGGCTAGTTCATCTTTAACAGCTTCAGAAAGCCCAAGCCTGAACTGGTTCTTCAAGGCTAGGGCTTTCCACTGAGAGTCAGCGGAGTACTGTTTAAATTCCGTTATATATACCTCTACTGGTCTGGATCCCTGTTTTAGCTTTCTCATTTTGCTCTCTGCAGTTAATTGTAGATTTGAGTCAGAGTACAGTTCATCCATCAAAGACAGAAATGAGTTGAGGGAAGATAGTACTGGGTTATTCATTTCATAGAGGGTGTCCACCCATACACGAGGTTCACCTCTTAAAAAGGATATTAAAGTTAAAACTTTTACCCTATCATTTGGATATGTCTTGGGCTTTAGCGTGAATTTCAGAAGACAGACATTCTTGAATTGACGATAGAGACTCCTATCCCCGTGAAACAAATCTGTGGGAGATATATGAGGTTCTGGGGTAGCTTCGCTCTGGGATGATCTTCTTGCAGCTGTGTCACTGATAACTTTTCTTAAAGTTTCATTTTCCACCTGCAATTCCCTCAACCCCTGACTGAGTTAATCTACTCACTGAGATAAATTGCATACAATCTGTGGCAAGTCTGCTGGGTCCATCTGTATGGGGCTTAGTAATTCTGTAAGGTTGACCGGTCTGTTAGTGTGTTTTATGGAATCTCAACTGCAGATTTGACAAGTATAGTATTGGATGTATCACTTAAGCAAAATGAGCCAACGAGAGATTTGACCCAGTTAATGCTATAGTGAAAAATTGCTAAAGTGGAAATACAATGTTGCAATCACTAAATGTACAATGTTGCAACAGGAAGGTGCTTTTATGTTAAGACTCAAGTAAAAAGGATACTCTAAGAACCCAGCTGTATGCGGATTATTAGTAAGATTGAGACAAGCAACCTTATAACAGGTATGTTGCAGTACCGGATTGGTACCAGGTCCAGGGGGTTTACCCAGGGAGAGTATAGTTAAATCTTAGTGGTAGTCCAGTAAACGTTAATCCGCTAACAGCACGCCCCTTGAATTCCTGGAGGATTGGCAAAGAGAGGTGCAGCTGAACAGCAGTGATGCTGAAAGAGAATATGTTAAGTCACGAGAGACTTCTGCAGATGTCAGGAGCACAAGCCGATATCTTTTACAGACCCGGTTCAGCTTTGGAGTGGCAAGTTTCGATTCGTTCTTGGTACAGCTTGCGTGTACCGGGAGAGAAGAGAAAGTCCTGGATAACGTCAGGGGGAGTGGCCAAGCTCTGACTTGGTTGCGGGTTGGTTAAGCTTACAAAGTATGTCAAAGTACGTGTTCTGCTTGCTGATGAGATGAACAGAAGGGAGGTGGGAATAATGTAACACCAGTAGAACTTGTAATCCGTGGGAGATGCAATGTAAAGTTTTTAATAACAGAGATCCAGAGCACCCACTGGTTAAAGCTGCGATGCAGATTAGAATTGCAAATTTAGATAATCCTTTGGAGTAGTACAGATAAAGAGAGTCACACTGATGTGGCAAACTTCACTTAGGAAGCTCAATTACTAAGCACCTGTTTAAGGTGTGGTTAAGAATTATATACACTCTGGATGTTGAATCCCATGGTCATGTGGTTAAAAGGGAAAACGAAAACCAGGGACGGATTCCTTACAGTAGGTATAAACAGAACATATGACAACTGGCAGTATATATTGTGTAGGTGTAAACAGGACTTATGACAACTAGCAGTATATATTGTGTAGGTATAAACAGGACTTATAACAACTAGCAGTATATATTGTGTAGGTATAAACAGGACTTATGACATCTTGCAGTATATATTGTGTAGGTATAAACAGTACATATGACAACTAGAAGTATATATTGTGTAGGTATAAACAGGACTTATGACAACTAGCATTATATATTGTGTAGGTATAAACAGAACATATGACAACTGGCAGTATATATTGTGTAGGTATAAACAGGACTTATGACAACTGGCAGTATATATTGTGTAGGTATAAACAGAACATATGACAACTGGCAGTATATATTGTGTAGGTATAAACAGGACTTATGACAACTGGCAGTATATATTGTTTAGGTATAAACAGGACTTATGACAACTAGCAGTATATGTTGTGTAGGTATAAACAGGACTTATGACAACTGGCAGTATATATTGTTTAGGTATAAACAGGACTTATGACAACTAGCAGTATATGTTGTGTAGGTATAAACAGTACATATGACAACTAGTAGTATAGATTGTGTAGGTATAAACAGGACTTATGACAACTGGCAGTATATATTGTTTAGGTATAAACAGGACTTATGACAACTAGCAGTATATGTTGTGTAGGTATAAACAGGACTTATGACAACTGGCAGTATATATTGTTTAGGTATAAACAGGACTTATGACAACTAGCAGTATATATTGTGTAGGTATAAACAGTACATATGACAACTAGTAGTATAGATTGTGTAGGTGTAAACAGGACTTATGACATCTTACAGTATATATTGTGTAGGTATAAACAGTACATATGACAACTAGCAGTATATATTGTGTAGGTATAAACAGTACATGTGACAACTAGCAGTATATATTGTGTAGGTATAAACAGGACTTATAACAACTTGCAGTATATATTGTGTAGGTATAAACAGTACACATGACAACTAGCAGTATATATTGTGTAGGTATACACAGTACATATGACAACTAGCAGTATAAATAATGTAGGTATAAACAGGACTTATGACAACTTGCAGTATATATTGTGTAGGTATAAACAGTACATATGACAACTAGCAGTATATATTGTGTAGGTATAAACAGAACATATGACAACTAGCAGTATATATTGTGTAGGTATAAACAGAACTTATGACAACTAGCAGTATATATTGTGTATGTATAAACAGTACATATGACAATTAGCAGTTTATATTGTGTAGGTATACACAGTACATATGACAACTAGCAGTATATATTGTGTAGGTATAAACATAACATATGACAACTAGCAGTATATATTGTGTATTTATACACAGAACATATGACAACTAGCAGTATATATTGTGTAGGTATACACAGTACATATGACAACTAGCAGTATATATTGTGTAGGTATACACAGTACATATGACAAATAGCAGTATATATTGTGTAGGTATACACAGTACATATGACAACTAGCAGTATATATTGTGTAGGTATACACAGTACATATGACAACTAGCAGTATATATTGTGTAGGTATACACAGTACATATGACAACTAGCAGTATATATTGTGTAGGTATACACAGTACATATGACAACTAGCAGTATATATTGTGTAGGTATAAACAGTAGATATGACAACTAGCAGTATATATTGTGTAGGTATAAACAGTACATATGACAACTAGCAGTATATATTGTGTAGGTATAAACAGTACATATGACAACTAGCAGTATATATTGTGTAGGTATACACAGTACATATGACAACTAGCAGTATATATTGTGTATGTATACACAGTACATATGACTACTAGCAGTATATATTGTGTAGGTATACACAGTACATATGACAACT
Source organism: Bombina bombina (assembly GCF_027579735.1). Taxonomy (NCBI): domain Eukaryota; kingdom Metazoa; phylum Chordata; class Amphibia; order Anura; family Bombinatoridae; genus Bombina; species Bombina bombina. The sequence goes on from NC_069506.1 coordinate 13,080,864, forward strand.
AGCAGTATATATTGTGTAGGTATACACAGTACATATGACAACTAGCAGTATATATTGTGTAGGTATACACAGTACATATGACAACTAGCAGTATTAATAATGTAGGTATAAACACATATATTTAAATGTGACTCCTCTTAGCCAAACAGAGGAGGAAATGGATGTGGGAGTAGGAATAGATAACAAGCTAAAGATGGGTGCACAATGCAAAGCAGCGGCTTCTAAGGCTAATAAGATACTTGCATAAATGAAAAGAAGCATTGATGTAAGGGATGAAAGTATATTTCTGTCACTATATAAATCCCTGGTAACACCTCATTTTGAGTATAGAGCAGTTCTGGGAGCCGATCTCAAAAAAAGACATTGCAGATTTAGAAAAATTTCAGATAAGGGCCACAAACCTAATAAGGCGAGTGTAGAATTTAGGCTGTGAGGAGAAATTAGCAAAACTCGGTCTGTTTTCTCTAGAAAAAATGCACTTGAGAGGTGACATGGTTACGTTATATAAATATATTCAAGGCAGAAGCTCTGTTTATTCCAAGAAAATTGTTTGTGACAAGAGGTCACAATTTAAGGCTGGAGGAAAGGAGATGTAATCTCCTGCAATGTAAACGATTTTTCACTGTAGGAGCAATCAAATCGTGGAACTCATTACCAAAGGAGGTAGTGAATGCCAATATGTTAGATACATTAAAAATGGTTTGGATGCATTTAGCATGTTCTGTTGGCGGAGTAGTGGGGAGGGATCATGTTCACTTTCTTCATAAGCCCATTCAACAAAACTGGGAAGCAAAATAGGAAACACAACATAATTAATTGAACTTGTTCTTTGAAAGATCACCTGCTACTTCCCTGTATTTATCTTCCTTTACTGGACACTTGCTCATTCTGCTCTGAGACCCTTGCCCCTCACTCAAATAATCAATCATTCAGGTAAACAAACATACTGGCTGATTGACAAGTATAACAATAATAATTAACTCTCCTTGTCATACTGTGGCCATATTGGCCTGAAAACTATGTTCATAATATTCAATTTGCAGTAAAATCTGTCTATCTAACGAACTATCTATCTATCTATCTTTCTATCTATCATCTATCTATCTATCTATCTATCTATCATCTATCTATCTATCTATCTATATATCTATCTATCTTTATCCTCTATCTATCTATCTATCTATCTATCTATCTATCTATCTATCTATCTATCATCTATTTATCTATCTCACTATCAATCTATCATCCATCTACTTGTATATCTATCTATCTATCTATCTATCTATCTATCTATCTATCTATCTATCTATCTATCTATCTATCTATCTATCTATCTATCTATATCATCTACCTACCTATCTACCTAACATCTATCTATCTATATCAATCATCTACCTATCTATCTACCTATATATCTACCTATGTCTCTGTCTGCCTGTCTATCTGTCTATCTTTTAAAATTTTGCATAGAAAGACTAAAAAAAAAACGTTTTCACTGCGTGCATTCTGAGAGATATTTTTGGGGGATTTAGCTGTAAAAGACATATAAATACCATCTATTTATATATCAAACTTCCGAATATGTGAAGATATTATTGTGCACTGAGACTAGTCATATCCATCATATTACTAAGACAAATCATACATGTTGATATCAATAAATAATAATTAAATAACTATAAAATTAAAACAACTTATACAACTGCAATATGGCTAAAACAAGATTAAATAAATACCTTGCTGAAGTACAATACTAAAAGGCATTTTTTTACTTGAGCAAATCATTTCTTTCTATACAACCGCTGCTTCACAGGACACTTTTTATTTTTCTCATTAAAAACATTTTGAATAAAATGCACATTAGCAGTTTTAATCATGTCTGAAATACAGCGGCATGATGAAAAGCAATAATGTGCTGTTTATTCAAAAGCTTTTTTGATGAGAAACAGAATTGTAAGCATGTAAACTGTAAATATATTCTTCTCTTCTGCACTGAAATCTTTTTATTTGTGTGATAATGAGGCTTTATAGTAGGTTAAAAAATATGACATGGCAATTTAAATAAATCTTATGCAAATCTTTTAATAAATGCAGCTTTTAAAGGGACATTGTAGTCAAAAAATGACACGTTCTAGTTCATTTAATGCTCTGATCAGCAGCGGGAGTCACTCAACTACTGATGAGATAACCGGCAGTGCAATATGGCTCCCGAGCAGTGCTTCACAGGGGTTAAACACATAAGTGGAGCAATCATTTTTATCACTCATAAGCACTAACTGTGCTCATGTTAGCTCTGGTATTACAAGTTAAAAGCAAAAAGCGTGCAAGTGAAAGACTCAGGTGCGCTACCTTCAGAAGACTGGATATTGTGACCGTGCTAACTCCCTCTCCCTCTCCCCATAGATTTCTATGGGTCAAAAAAGCTTTTTCCTTTATTGCTTGTGTGCTAACACGAAACGCTAGAGGTATGTTATTTCACATTCCTAAGTTCTTTAATAGAAGAAATTATTGTTTTTACACACATATATTATTTTGTATTTATATCTATACCTATACATATATATATATATTTATATATATATAGTATTGTGACAACAAGCCTGTTGCCCAGCACTCCAACCAAGGAGGTGTGTAGTAGACCTGGGTGCAATCCTCAAAGTGTTACTATGTAGAGATATATTAAGAAGGGCACTCTCAGGGTTTTTAGATTCACTTTCAATGTCTTTATTCTTACATCAAAAAAGCATAGTCAACGTTTCGGCTCCTTTACAAGCCTTCTTCAGGACATATTAAGTCTAAAAAGAACACATAAAACAAAACTGGTATAATAGACAATACGTGAGGACAAACAACAGAAATACCCATAACCAAACCTTATATACACAACTTAAAAACTTTATCAGTTAAATAGTTCTTCCATTCTACCTAGAAACTAAGATTCTAGTATCCCAGCAGTTACTCATATCATGTTAATATGCAATCTAGGGTCCAAACATGTACCTACCAGGGTAACATATAAAGTAATAAACTGATCAAGGACCAAACTAACTTAGCAATGTATTCAATATATGAGGACAGATGATTCATGAGGCCTAACAACAAGCTAGTAACTCACAATGCCAACCAGGGGCATATCTAAAATATTACTATCCAAAGTACCCAACTCGGAGTAGAATGATGTTCAACATACCCAGTGCAACGGTGCACAAATTTAAAAAGAATTACATAAGATTAAATAGTACTTCAGTCCAACAGAGAACAATGTAGGCAGGAATCATACTGACGTTCATATCTGACAACTCGGTGTTTGTTATACATAAAAGAGCACAGACTATGCACAGGATATGATACTTAGACGTCATTAGTAGAATGCCCGTGCAGCGTTAACTACAGCTGCGCCTCAAACTACATCACCAACAATAAGAATCAATAGTAATATAACTTAGGAAGTGAAATTCACCCCACACCAGAGAGCACTCTCAGTAGTGCATAAGTATGGCGCATAGCATAAGCGACTAGTAATTACACACAAAATAGCAAATACACCGTAAATCGGATAGGAAGACAAACATGCTAGAATTACTATATCACTGCTAACATGCATCCCGAAGAAGCGTTCACTAACCAAATAAACATGCTAATTCCAAAACCAAGTTGTGACAAACCAAAAAACCACAGCCCGCAAAACATATCTTAAGCCAGTTGAAAAGCCGTGCATACATGCAACTTGGACCAGCCGTCTGTCCAGGCTGTGTTAACAAAAGCTGCGAAACTACACAGCAGTAAACGACCGATCACTATAGGAAAGCTTGGAACAAAGTCAGAAGGACACTCCATAATAAGACTAATACAATACATCTGGCATCTGTGTCATAGAGCCAAATTAGAACATCCCACTTTAATGGCTACATTGTAAGTCGTATAGGTAAATGTTACAAAAAAATAAAAAAAATCGAAACAACAATAAAAATCCACAAAATATTGTTGCAATATCGACACCTGAACACATCACTAGCAAAAGTTTTAAACATATGAATCCATTAAGTGGAATCAAAATATTATAACATAAAGGAGTACAGAGAATATTGCATACCTTCAGACGCTATATAGCCGAACTCCCAGATTAGAAAACAATCATGTATTGTACAAACCACCTGTTGAGGCTTAAATTCTGTAAATTACGTGACTACACGTAGCCAATGAGCAATCACAGAAACCTTACGATTTCAACGTGTTAGGGTAAATAGCAAAACCGTAGTGTGTAAATGAAGAACTTCAATCTACAGAGCATATTAGAATCATAGCGCTCTATTTCATTGATATTCAATTAGAGGAAATAAATTCAATACAGTCTCCCAAAGAGTACAGGTATCATATCCCACACCCAACCAGTATTTGAAAAAAACATCACTGCTCCAAAACAACCTGCCATAAGTGGCAATCTCGCGATTCACCAAGATAGAATATGCACACTACCAGACCCAAATAAAATCTGAATATTTAGACCACAGATCACAACATATAGACAGGCACGGATTAGCTACATACGTGTCACACTTGGAGTAATTAGAGAGCAAACCACCTACCAATGTTACAAAAACTTAGCTTTACACTATAATCAGCTCCAGGCAAACAGCCGCATAGAGTGGGCAAACACCTAATACAACAGGTTGGTGTGGGTAGTGCAAACAACAGCATTTCACAAATTTTAAATTATATATGCAATAGCAACTATTGGTGGCTTCAGTTAGATGAGACTGGGCTTGATTAATATTTACAGATAAACTATATGGTTGTAAGATTAATAGAACAGGGAATAATCCAGTTGTACATTTAGACCCTGAGGACTAAGAGTGTTTAATCTGTAAATCCATTTTGATTCACATCGGAGAAGTTCACTGCTTCTATCACCTCTGCGTCTTAGGGGAGTGACCATATCAATGAGCATCGCCCTTAATGAGGCGATGGGATGTTTGTATTCCAAAAAGTGTTGGGCCACCGGCTGGTCAGATTGCCCATCTTTAAAAGCAGCCCGTATGGCACTCTTATGATTCGCCAGTCTTTCTCTAAATGTAGTACTGGTCTTTCCTACATAATACCGGCCACACGGACAGGATAGAAAATAGACAACAAATTGGAATGTACAGGTTAGCCGATGCCTGATCATGTATGTTTTAGTGGAATAAAACTTCCTGTGAAATAAAACCTAACCTGCCTTACACTAAAACCTTAAATTACAAAAAAATAAACACTAAAATGACTAAAAATAAAAATAACTAAATTACATAAAAAACAAACACTAAATTATAAAAAATAAGAAACAAATTATCAAAAATAAAAAAGAATTACACCTAATCTAATAGCCCTATCAAAATAAATAAGCCCCCCCAAAATAAAAAACCCTAGCCTACAATAAACTACCAATAACTACCAATAACTATCGAAAAAAAAACCTAAGCTCCCCATTGCCCTGAAAAGGGCATTTGTATGGGCATTTAGCTCTTTTACATGCCCAGAGCCTAAACTAAAAATAAAACCCACCCAAAAAACCCTTAAAAACACCTAATACTAACCCCTGATGATCCACTTACAGATCTTGAAGGATCCATCCAGCCGGCGAAGTCATCATCCATGCGTCAAGAAGTCTTCATTCAGGCGACCTCTTCAATCTTCATCCAGCCTGCGAAGTCCTCATCCAGGCAGCATGAAGTCTTCATCCAGATGGCTCTCATCCTATTGGCTGATTGGAACAGCCAATAGAATGAGAGCTGCTAAAATCCTATTGGCTTATTGGAACAGCCAATAGGATTATAGCAGCTCTAATCCTATTGGCTGATTGAAAATTTTCAGCCAATAGGAATGCAAGGGACGCCATCTTGGATGACGTCACTTGCATTGCAGTTCCAGTTTACGGCGGCGGCCGTATGAAGAGGATGCTCTGCGTCTGATGTCTTCAGTATAGACCCGCTCCACGCCAGATAGATGAAGATAGAAGATGCTGTCTGGATGAAGACTTCTTGCCGCCTGGATGAGGACTTCGCCGGCTGGATGAAGATCGAAGAGGCCGTCTGGATGAAGACTTCTTGCCAGCTGGATGGATCCTTCAAGTGGGATTTCCATAACTATAAGTGGATCGTCAGGGGTTAGTTTAAGATTTATTTAAGATTTTTTTGGGTGGGTTTTATTTTTAGATTAGGGTCTGGGCATGAAAAAAAGCTAATTGCCCTTTTAAGGGCAATTCCCATACAAATGCCCTTTTCAGGGCAATGGGGAGCTTAGGTTTTTTTAGATAGTAATTTTATTTGGGGGGGTTGGTTGTGGGGGTGGTGGGTTTTACTGTTAGGAGGGGTGTTTGTATTTTTTTTACAGGTAAAAGAGCAATGCCCCACAAAAGGCCCGTTTAAGGGCCATTGGTAGTTTATTGTAGGCTAGGTTTTTTTTTTTTTGGAGGGGGCTTTTTTATTTTTATAGGGCTATTAGATTAGGTGTAATTCTTTTTTATTTGTGATTATTTGTTTCTTATTTTTCGTAATGTAGTGGGGTTTTTTAGTAATTTTTTTTTTTTATTTTTTGTAATTAGATTGGAATTTTTAGAGTAGTGTTAGGATTTTTTTAATGTGTAGTTTAGTTTAATTTAAATGGTAGTTAGTTTAACTGTAGTTTAATATTTAATTATCTTAGTTTAATTGTTAGTTTAAAATTAATTTATTTCATTTGACAGGTAAGTTTTTTTTTTTTTTTTTTTTTTTTTTAATAACTTTATTTTCACAGATCCAAGTAGAGAGAGACAATACAAATCACCGTAGTAAACATGGTACAGAGATGTTTTTACAAAACTGATTTTGCAGCAAGTAGTGATGAAAAGTTTCTGCTGGTAGTACTCAGCTCTCTTCCTCCTGGGTCTGTTCACATTTTCTAAATAACTTGGGGGGGGGGTGAGGGTGTGGGGAAAGAAGAAGAGAAGAGGGAGGGTGGAGAAGAAGAATTGGGTATGGGATGGGAATTAGGTAGTGGAGGGGTAGAGCGGGAATAGGGGGGGGGGGAAGGGGTAGAAAAGGAGGGGGGGGGGAGGGAGGGAGGGAGGAAAAAAGAAAAAACAGGGGAACCAACATGGGAAACAGGGGAGAACAAACAACTATTTAAACCTGGTTTTACATTAGATGGCACCCGTTACTCTTGTCAGATTCTTTGTTTTAATCCATTTAGTCGTTTATTACTGGGGTGTCATCCTTAGGAACCTTGCGTAGAAGCTAATGTCAAGCAAACATTACATTCAATTAAACTAGATATCTTACAACTATTCATTTCAAACGGAACCGTGAACAATCATGTCAAGGTATTAATGTACAGATAACAGATAACAGTCTTGATACGAATAAGCCACAGGCTATAGACTACAAGTTCCATGCCTTGTGCAGCTCAGTGAGCAGTTATAGTTAATCCTGCGGCCCATCCCCAAGCCCCTACCATTGATGAAGAGAGGAGGAGAAGGTGGGGGGGATGGATAAATGGAGCTGGTGGTAGTGGTGGTGATGATGATGCTGATGAGGGGAGGGGGGGGGAAGGAAGGGGAAGGAAGGGGGGAGGGGAGGGGGGGGGGGAAGGAAGGGGGGAGGGGAGGGGGGGGTCCCAGGGGTCCACCAGTCAACCTACGAGTGAACAGTCTCTATGTCTTGGTCTCAGTCCGGGATCTGTCATCGGGGGAGGAAGTGACGATTGCTGTGTTGTATTGAGGGTCAGAGGTTTCCTTCAGTCAGGGTCCATCGGCCCCTCAGTTGTTCGGTCATAAGGTAAGTGCTGTTAAGGAAGGGAGTCAAGAGGTGTCGTCTGATGGTCGGTGCAAGATACATTAAGTAGGGTTCCCACTTGGACATGAAGTGTTTTACTCTCTTCTCCACATCCCCCTTAACATCTGCTTGTTCAACTAGGAGTTGGGTGTGTGTCAAGCGTATGAGTTCGGTTATGTGTGGGGGGCCAGGTAGGATCCAATGCTTAAGAATTAGTTTCCTGGACAGCAATATAATGGCATTTATGAAGCGGTCTGCTGGGGATGAGTGAGCGTGCCCTCTTAGGAAAAAGACCTCGTATTGTGTAAGTTTGATGTGTTTGCCGCTAACTTTTGAGAGCCAGAATTGTACTTTTGCCCAGAATTGTAGGATTTTGGGGCATTCCCAGAACAAATGCATTATGTCTGGGTCCGGGAGGGAGCATTTTAAGCAGGCGTTGTTTGCGTTGGGTACCCATTTGGCTCGTAAGGCTGGTGTTATGTAACTGTTGTGCAAGAGTTTGAGGTGTGATTCTCTAGCTTCCGAAGCCAAGGTGGCTCGTGTTACCTGTTCAAAACTGTCCGACAGCGTGTCTGCATCTATGTCCTTGTGCATAGTGGCGGTCCATCTGACACTCAGGTGTTGTGTAACTTCTGTAGACATCTGCTGCGTGATTAAGTTATAAATGTGAGAGATGGAGTGAATTCCCTGTTTTGCTAAGGAACACAGACTGTCTATATGTGTGCGTTTCGTAATGTCTAGTCCGTCAGTTTGAAGCTTACGTACATAGTGGGTGCATTGCAGGTATGGGAAGGTACTATGAGGGGGGAGATTAAACTTTTGCTGGAGCGTATCTAGCGGATACACTTTGTTGAAGAGGGGGTCTACGAGTTGCGATACTGAGGTTAAACCTTTCTCTCCCCAGGTTCTGAATGCCTGTGTGGTCATGCCTGGGAGGAAGGTCGGATTCCCTTGCAATGGGAGGTATCTGGTGATAGTATGAGACAGATTCCACCACTTGCACAATTTCTTCCATGCCCTCAAGGGATCCCGGAATAAGATGTTATCCCTAACGTGGGGCGGCAGTGAACGGAGTTCCGTGTGTGGCAGGAAAGCTCGGGCTAGCGGGTATGTGAGGTGTGTCTCTAGTTGCTTATCACCGAACATTGATGTACCCTCCAGCCACTCTAAGACTAACTTAGTCAGAGTAGACCAGTTGTACCACTCCACGTTAGGCAGCCTAAGCCCGCCTCGAGTCACCGGCATAGCCAGCTTGAGGCGACTAATCCTCTGTTTTTTGCCATTCCATATAAATCTGGAAAACATTGTGTTTACAGTTTGTGTATCCTTTCGCGTAAGGAGAAGTGGCAAAAGTTGGAGGGGGTATAGCAATTTTGGCATTACTATCATCTTTATTAGGTTAGACCTTCCTGAGAGTGGGAGTGGAAGCCTGCACCAACCGGTCAAGAGGGTCCGCACTTGTGTGAGTACAGGGGGGATGTTGAGCTTATAAATTAGGTTGGGGTTTGTGTGTAAGTATATACCCAGATATTTAAACGCCCCTGTTGTGACTTTAAGTGGGAACTGAGGTGTATCAGGGCCTGCAGTGTTTCTCAGGTACAGAAGCTCCGATTTGTCTAAATTAACCCTGTATCCTGAAATCTGTCCAAAGTGATGTAGCATGTCGAGGAGTTTGGGGATTTCAGTATTTGGGTTTTGAATGTAGAGTAGCAAGTCGTCTGCATAAAGGGATAAGTGCGTGGGGTGCTGACCAACCTCCACCCCTCTCAGGGTCTCTCTAATGTGGATGGCCAGTGGCTCTATGGCTAGGTTGAAAAGGAGGGGCGAGAGTGGGCACCCCTGGCGAGTGCCCCTCTCCAGCGTGAAGGTTTGTGACGTTTCCCCGTTAACTATGACTGATGTGTGTGGGCTTTGGTAGAGTGTCCGGATGAGATTATGGAAATCCCCCGTAATTCCGAATTTGTCTAGGGTTGTCAGCAGGTGGTCCCACTCCACCCTGTCGAACGCCTTCTCCGCGTCAATCGCGAGGAGACAGGCGTCCGGGAGCGGGTCAGGGTAGTCTCCTCCTCTGGCTTGCCAGTAGTGGGAGATAATTGCTAGTGTCTTGCGAATGTTCGTAACCGATGAGCGGTGTTTCATGAACCCTGTTTGGTCTTTGTGAATAACATTTCCCACCACCTTAGCCAGCCTGTCAGCCAGTATGGCCGTGAAGAGCTTGTAATCGTTATTCAGTAACGATATTGGTCTGTAAGAGGCGGCCAGTGTGGGGTCCCTGTCTGGTTTCGGTATCAGGCATATGTGTGCGTCTGCAAAGTCCGTCGGCGGCTGGGCAGTACCGCCCAAGTATGCCGTGAATGTTTGGGATAGTGGTATGCTAATGTCGTCTTGCAGTATTTTGTAATATTCTATGGGGATTCTGTCTGGGCCCGGGGCTTTCCCTAGTTTGGCCCTCTTAATGGCTTTCTAGACTTCCAAGGGTGATATGCGTGCGTTTAGGCAGGCTAATTGGTCTTGTGTGATGGTGGGAGTCTGTATTTGTTTCCAGAAAGCGTCTTTGTCATTAGGTGCAGCGGTGTGTTTGGTGTACAAGTCTGTGTAAAAACGAACGAATTCGTCCATTATGCTTTTGTTGTCAGTCTGAATAGTCCCATTCGCTCGTATGGCAGTTATTACTGATCTGGGTGTAATTAGTTTCACAGCGTTGGCCAGTAGTTTCCCCGTCCTATTCCCAAAGCGGTAAAATCGTCCTTGTCTATGATGCTGAAAATTTAAGTCTTGGCGGTATAACGCATCCTCCCTTATTTTCTTACTATCATAGTACTTTAATCTAGTCTGGGTGGATGGGCGCGCCAGGTATTCGTTGTATGCGGTGGTGACCGCTGCATCTGTGACTGTGTCAGCTTGTTTGCGCCTGGCGTTATGAAAGGCCGTGTAGCTAGTTATGTGTCCCCTCATTACTGCTTTTGAGGCACTCCAGAAAAGGGCCGGGGTGTCTTGGTGTTGAGCATTGAACCGAATGTAGTCCGTCCAGCCTGTCCTCAAGTGCTTTTTGAAGTCTAAATTATTGTATAGGTATGTAGGGAAATGCCAAGCCCTTCGATAAGAGGGGGGGCGTGGATTATGCTGTAACTCCAACCATACAGGGGCATGATCTGAGATTAAAATGTCAGTGATATGTGTATGTTTGATCTGTCTGTTTAATTGTGGGGAGCATAGGAAATAATCTATCCGGGACAGAGAGCTGTGTGTCTTAGAGAGGCATGTGAAATCTCTATGGGTTGGGTGGCGGAGTCTCCACAGGTCTACCAGATCTAGTGCAGTTTTAAATGATGCGATGGTAACTGTTTCTAATTTGTGTCGCCTACTGTGTTCTCTAGTGTGCTCTAAGTCGGTGTTCTCAACCTTGCGGTCAAGCGGTGTAGTCTGGATTAGATTAAAGTCACCACCCACTAACAGAGGCTTATCTGCGTGTGGTAGCAGGGCCGCCTGAAGGGTATGCCAGAATTGGGGAAGAGGGCGGTTAGGGCCATAGACGTTACATAAAGTGTAAGAGTTTCCTGCAAAATTGAGATTTACTATTAGAAACCTGCCTTTAGGGTCTGTACTAAGTGTGGAGATCTGGATCGGTAGGCCCTTTTTAACCAGTATAGCCACCCCACGCTTACGACCCTCAGTCGGAGTATAGTAAACCTGTCCCACCCACCTAACCTTTAGTTTTTCATGTTCGACATCTGTCAGATGTGTCTCTTGTAACAGGGCCACGTCTGCATGTAGGCGTTTAAGGTGCTGTAGTATGATACTCCTTTTGGCCGGGGATGTTATACCCCCGACATTCCAGGACACGATCTTTAAGCTTTGAGACATGGTGTGTAGAGTGAGGGAAATAATGTACCGTTATAGTCAGGAGTGGGGCCAGGACATGCCAGCTCTCCGTAATATTCGTCAGGTAAAACTGTCCGTTTGTTAGTGTAGGTGTGAGTGTTGGGTGACTTACGGTTACTACCGTCCGGGGAAAGGGCTGCTCCTGGTCTTGAGAAATGAGAAGTCAGCTGCCAGTCCCTCCATGGACCCCCCCCTGGACCTAGTAAGGAAGGTAAAGTAGAGTGAGACAACCACATTTGGAAAAATGCAACACATGGAGAGACATGCATGTAAAGAACAATAAGGTAACTGATAATATTACATATACATGTTATCAGGGATTCGTGAATAGGAAACAAAGTAACCCATAACAACCTGGTCCCCTGGAACCCAGAACTAGAGGCTCCAGGCACCAGAGGAGTTTGTGCTCTAAAGGGTGGGAGTTCAGGCCCAGCCCATTGGGCCAGGTCACAGTCATTGAAAGCCATCATAAGATGGAGTTGCAGAGGGGCAAAGACCGTTAGTAAAGATGGGTACTATCGATCAGCTCTGACCATCCTTTTCTTCGGCCTCAAGATAGTCTTGTAACTGTTGGGGTGTGAGAAAGAATTTTGGGCCTCCAGGAGTGGAAAGTCTTAGTTTGGCCGGATATAGGAGTGAGGCCTGGCGGCCCTGTGAATGTAGTTTAGAGCATAGGGGGGCAAACTCCTTCCTTTTTCTTGCGACCTCTGCTGAAAAGTCTTGGAAAATGAGAAGCTTGTGTCCCTCAAAGCAGAGGTCTGGTTTAGCTCTATATGCCTTAAGTAGCGCCAGTTTCTCTTGCTAGCGAAGAAGCTTGAAGATGACTTGTCTGGGGCGTTGGTTAGCTCTGGTGGGTAGAGATTCTGGCCCTATTCTGTGCGCCCTTTCCACATCTAGGGGTAGTGTGTCTGGGTCGAGTTGTAGTAGTTTAGGTAGTGTCAGGGCTGTGAATTCAAGTAGCTCTTTGTTCTTTATTGATTCAGGGACCCCGATCAGTCTCAAGTTGTTGCGGCGAGACCGATTCTCAAGGTCATCAAGTTTTTCTTGTAGTGTGAAGTTTTGACGCTCCAGTCTTTGAACAATGACGGAGGAGGAGTGCTGATTGTCTTCCACATCTGAAATCCGTTGCTCCGCTTGCTGCAGACGTGTGGAGTAGTGTCGTATTTCTGAGGTGAGAGTATCCATGCCCGCCTGCAGGGATTCCATTTTCGGAAGAAAAAAGGCTTTTAAGTCCTGCAGTATTATATGAGAAGTGTCCTGAGGTGTTTCCCTGTCAGGGGGGCCCGGTGGCTCCAGCTGGGGTTCTGGTGTCAGTTTTTGCCTTCTTTCTGTGGGTTTGTGTCTGCTTGACATGATGGGTGTAGCTTGTGTAGCAGAGACCTTGAAATATTTGTCCACTTTCATGTGGGTCAGTGAAGCAAAAAGTATGGTAATTCTTCTCTTGGTGTAAGTGACTTGCAGACAGGAGTTATATTGGCGATATGTAGAAGAAAGAGACAGAGCGTCCCTGTCAGCTCACAGCAGGGCAGCTAAGTTCACGCTGTGTTACTGTATTACTGCCGTTTCTGGTGGTAGCTCAGCTGCAGCAAACTGAGAGACTACTAGGGAAAGAGCGAGTGGGGCAGCCAGCATGTGTCAGGGCCACTTGTAAAGACAGGCTTGGGCAGTATTGTATGGCTGTCTCATGCAATGGCGTACAATTTGATTTAATGTCCCTTATGAGCGGTCTTCCCTGCCAGGAGAGGCCGGTTAGGAGTGCTGCTGTAGCTGCGCAGTTAACAACGTCTCTCACTTCCAGTCACTACTCCCCCTCACTCCCCCCTCCATCCAAGAAATCAGATGTGATATTTCTCTCCCCACTGCACCACAGATATCTTGATGGGAGGTGTGCAGGAGCGGGTATTCAGGTGAGGCGGGCAGTTATGAGCGTGTCTGCAGGGCCTTGTGTGGTATTATGCAAGATAGCCGTCCTCCCGCTCCCACCCGTGTCTCACTGATCTCACCCAATTCCGCCGGGTATTGACTCCTACAGGTAGCAGAGTGTGGCTCCGTTTGTTGGTCCACAGGTCCTCTGGCGGCCGATAGGTCTCTGTTGCAGCTCTCGCGCCGTTTTCCAAGATGGCGCCTGTCTCCCTATCTCTCCTTACTGTTTCGCGCCTCCGGGGGCAAGGGCTGATCGAAAATGCCCTTCACGCTGAGTTTTCAGTTGGGGCTAGATTGGGTATGAACACCCAACAAGAAATGTGCGTGGGGAGAAGCGAAGCAGCACGCTTAGGCAGGTTTTTTAGGCCGTGTAGTGCCGGAGCTCTTCACTAGTGCTGCCGCTCCGTGGCCCCGCCCACCGGAAGTCCGACAGGTAAGTTTTAATTTAATTTAAGAATAGGAAATTGTAATTTTAATATATAGTTAGGGGGTCTTTAGGTTTAGGGGTTAATAGTTTATTTTAGTATATTTTGTTGTGGGAGCTTTTGGTTTAGGGGTTAATAGTTTTTTAAGTATATTTCGTTGTGGGGGCTTGCAGTTTAGGGGTTAATAGGTTTATTATAGCGGCAGTGTGGACGGACGGCAGATTAGGGGTTAATAATATTTAAATAGTGTTTGTGATGGGGGTGGCGGTTTAGAGGTTAATAAGTTTATTATAGTGGTGATTATGTGGGGGAGCGGCGGAATAGGGGTTAATACCTTTTTATAGTGGCGGCGATGTTGGGAGCAGCAGATTAGGGGTTAATAATTTTATTTTAGTGTTTGCAATGTGAAAGGGCCTCGGTTTAGGGGTTAATAGGTAGTTTATGGGTGTTATTGTACTTTTTAACACTTTAGTTATGAGTTTTATGCTACAGATTTTTAACGTAAAACTCATAACTACTGACTTTAGATGGCGGTACGGATCTTGTCAGTATAGGGTGTACCGCTCACTTTTTGGCCTCCCAGGCAAACACGCAAAACCGGCACTATGGGAGTCCCATTGAAAAAGGACTTTTTTTAAAAGTGCTGTACTGACATTGCGTGACAGGCTAAAAGGTGTGCGGTACACCTATACCTGCAAGACTTGTAATAGCAGCGTTAGGGAAAAAACAGCGTTATGGGCCATAACACTGCTTTTTCACGCATAACACCAAACTCGAAATCTATCTGAAATATAGCAAGAGAATAAAGAAAAATTGATAATAAGAAAATATTAAGTTGCATAAAATTGCATGTTCTATCTGAATCATGAAAGAAAAAATGTGGATTTAGTATCCCTTAAAGCAATGCCGGTCATGCTAAACCTTCTCTGGTATATCTGATTGGTCCAGTAATACTGCTTATGGTGTCCTGCGCTAAAATTAGCGCGATGCTTGCAATCTGGGCCATAGACTTAAGGAGGCCGGCAGTGATAAAATTACATGCATTAATGTATTCAAGTTGGTTAGAGAGCCTTTTTGTAAATATATTATTAAATAATTGTGTGTGACTGTGTGTATATGTATGTGCATATATATGTATGTGTTACTGTGTGTGTTTGTTTATATGTGTGTGAATGTGTGTGTATGTGTGAGTGTGTGTATATGTGTGAATGCTAGAATGTATGTGTGTGTGTGTGTGTGCATGTGTGTGTTTATCTGTCTGAGTGTGTGTGCATGTGTGTATGTATGTGTGAGTATGTATGTGTGAGTGTGTGTGTATATGTGTGTATGTGGGAATGTATGTGTGTGTATATGTGTGAGTATGTATGTGTGAGTGTGTGTCTATGTGTGTATGTGGGAATGTATGTGTGTGTATAGGTGTGAGTGTGTATGTGGGAGTGTGTGTGTATATTTGTGTGTGTGTGTATGTGTGTGTAAGTGTGTGTATATATGTGTGAGTGTATGTGAGAATGTATGTGTGTGTATATGTATGTGTGAGTATGTATGTGTGAGTGTGTGTCTATGTGTGTATGTGGGAATGTATGTGTGTGTATAGGTGTGAGTGTGTATGTGGGAGTGTGTGTGTATATTTGTGTGTGTGTGTATGTGTGTGTAAGTGTGTGTATATATGTGTGAGTGTATGTGAGAATGTATGTGTGTGTATATGTGTGAGTGTGTATGTTTGAGTGTGTGTGTGTATTTGTGTGAGTGTGTGTATATGTATGTGTGAGTGTGTGTGTTTGTTTATATGTGTGTGTATGTGTGAGTGTGTGTATAGGTGTGAATGCTAGAATGTATGTGTGTGTGTGTGCATGTGTGTGTTTATCTGTGTGAGTGTGTGTGCATGTGTGTATGCATGTGTGTGTGTGTTTGTGTATGTGTGTCTATGTGTGTGTGAGTGTGTGTATATGTGTGAGTATGTATGTGTGAGTGTGTGTCTATGTGTGTATGTGGGAATATATGTGTGTGTATATGTGTGAGTGTGTATGTGGGAGTGTGTGTGTATATTTGTGTGTGTGTATGTGTGTGTAAGTGTGTGTATATATGTGTGAGTGTATGTGAGAATGTATGTGTGTGTATATGTGTGAGTGTGTATGTGGGAGTGAGTGTGTGTATTTGTGTGAGTGTGTTTGTAAATATTAATGATATTATTGCTTTACATTATATCAATTTAGTGAATTGCGTCCATTGTCACATTGCAACTCAAAGAAATACATGTATTTTTATTTCTACCTTTGAAAATAATTATCCTTTCTTCTTTTTCTGTTTCATTATTTTCAATAACATATAACAATATTTTTTTCTTTAAATTGAAAGAGATCTCATTTAAATATATTTTTTACCGTCCTTTGTAATCCAGCATAGTATTTTTTTTATCATTTGCATATTAATGTAATAAAGATAATAATCTTGAGTCCTAAGAAAAATGATTAAGATCAGCTGAATCTGTAAACTTGTGCTATTCTTGTGTGTTCCTTAGTTTAAGAAATGAATTCTAGGAGGTAAAATAAGTAGAAACTACAAGTATAGGCTGAAGTTATCAGTTCTTAAAAAATAATAATATTCAAAAAAACAAATAAAAAACAACAAATCTCAAAAGATTTCCAAGACCAAGACATTTAAAGACTGTCAGCAACATTTTTTACTAAAAGTTGAGGTTTGTCCACTTATGTTAGCCCCTTATCTGACAAATCCTGCAGTGTTAACCAATAAACCTGACAATATATTACACCATCTAATCTTTATTCCAATTCCTAACTACATTCCAGTCAGTTTAGTATAGTAACTATTTTTGTTATCAATTAAGGACGAATTTCAATCAGTAACCAATAGGAGAAGATGTCATCATTGTAACATAGAGCTTTATGAAGCAAACTGCTGATGCAGTTTTGGAGCTATAACTATTCAGGTGCAAAGGAGCAACCCCACAACTCAAGTGAAGATGCAGCAGTCCTGGACACATCCAACCAAAATGATTGACAAGCGTGCTCTCACGTGATTGGTTGGGGGGAGTGCAGTAGACGCTGCTGCACAAACATTTGCTTCTGCGATAAAACATTTGGATAGCGGATGCTGCAACAGGTGGTCTGCCTGCAGAATGATACATCTAGGCCTTTGCTCGTTAGGACCATGATCAGAACTAGAATTTTAGCTGTGTTAAATTAGAGTGTGTGATCAGCAGATAATTTAATCTAACAAACACGTGAGAGTGTTATTTGATGATTTATAATTGTTCAGTTTTTCTCCTACGCTCCCATGAGCCCATCTGGGATTACTATTCACACGTCTTTTTTTCTTTTTTTAATGTTTAGATTTACAAAAACAATTTTTTTTATTTTAAAAAAAAAGTATAAACTTTGCTCTGATCCCTTTTATACTACAACATTGTGATCATAACAAAGCTCCTTTATAATTGTACTGAAGTGAAGAATTAAACAGGTTAATTAAAAAAATAATTATAATGATCCAAAATTGTTTATTGCACACACTTCATGAATCAAAGCAAATAAAATCTGCAGTGAAACGCATCCGGCGTCATCATCAAAACTGAATTAATTAGCATCTTCTTTTAGCCTTAGTCCTGTATCTTCTGTTTCCATTAAGATCTGTGAAACTCCTTACAACAAGTCTGTTGCTAAACATGTGATGCTCTTTTTTCTTTAGCATTTTAGCGTGTTATTATAAGTGGCTGGTTAATGCTACCGCGAGCTTGCAGTAGCACTTTGCTCTCGGAAAATTAAAACTAAAAAAATGTCCCCCAATTGTATAGTGTATAGTGCCTTTATATAAATAATGTATATGAGCATCTTAGCGCTGCAGAATCTGTTGGCGCTCTACAAATACCTGATAATAAAAAATAATCTTTATTTTATTAAATAATAATGGCACAATGTAGTTTTAAGCGATTAAAGTGTGCGTATGTGGGGTGTAATAAGTGCCTTTACATTCCGGTCTATGGGGACTGTGTTATTACTTGAAATATATATTTATATGTTAATATGTGTATATACATATATATTTATGTGTTACTATGTGTATATACATATATATTTATGTGTTACTATGTGTATATACATATATATTTATGTGTTATTATGTGTATATACATATATATTTATGTGTTACTATGTGTATATACATATATATTTATGTGTTACTATGTGTATATACATATATATTTATGTGTTACTATGTGTATATACATATATATTTATGTGTTATTATGTGTATATACATATATATTTATGTGTTACTATGTGTATATACATATATTTATGTGTTACTATGTGTATATACATATATTTATGTGTTACTATGTGTATATACATATATATTCATGTGTTACTATGTGTATATACATATATTTATGTGTTATTATGTGAATATACATATATATTTATGTGTTACTATGTGTATATACATATATTTATGTGTTATTATGTGTATATACATATATATTTATGTGTTACTATGTGTATATACATATATTTATGTGTTACTATGTGTATATACATATATATTCATGTGTTACTATGTGTATATACATATATTTATGTGTTATTATGTGAATATACATATATATTTATGTGTTATTATTGTTACTATGTGTATATACATATAAAAACACACACATACAGTATATATGTATATATTTATGTGTTACTATGTGTATATACATATATATTTATGTGTTACTATGTGTATATACATATATATTTATATGTTAATATGTGTATATACATATAAAAACACACACATACAGTATATATGTATATATTCATATATATATATATATATTTAAACTTTGTGGCCATCCCTGCATGACTTACCCCCTATGCTGCACTACGTTATCTGCCATGACTATTGGCATGAGAACAAGGCTCCCATTGGAGCCTATAGAGACAAGCTGTCATGAGCGCAAAGCTTCCATGCAATGTGAATGTGAGGTCATATGCAAATTGCACTCAATTTCAAATACCAGTGCACATAATGGCTTGAACCCCCACTGGACATTCCTATCTTAATACAACCATCCAATTACTTAACTTTTACCTGATCAAAAAACTCTGAAAGTCTTCAACTTAAGTTGCGGCATCTGAACACTCTAGCTAACCCCAAACATCAAGAGTACAAGGCACTAGGGGGTCCATTTATCATTGTGAGGACGGACATGATCCGCTATAGCGAACCATGTCAGCCACACATCGATAAATGCCGACAGCGTACGCTGTCTGCTTTATCATTGCACCAGCAGTTCTTGTGAACTGCTGGTGCAACGTCGCCCCCTGCAGATTTGCAGCCAATCAGACCCCAGCAGGGGGTGTCAATCAACCCTTATCGTATTGGATCGGGTTGATTTTCGGTGATGTATGTCCGCCGCCTCAGAGCTGGCAGACAGGTTATGGAGCAGTGGTCTTTAAACATGGGGCATCAAGCTCAGTTCAGAGCTTGATAAATAGATACCTAGGTGTCATGCGGGACCTCTGCTAGGCCCCGCCTATGAAGAGAAGCAAACGCCCTAGAGGAGCACGGTCAGCATGCCAGCGGAGCCTAGGGACATTGCTCCACCATTAGCTAGACTGCCCCCCCCTTAGGGGCTCCACCCTCAGATTAAGCCTTGACCTCCCGCTATCAGGGGATAACTAAAACTATCTTTTCCAAGGGAAATTACACTGAAAGCCATACAGCAAACTAATGCCAATTAGGGGGCAGGAAAAAGAGCTGAGGTCTAACGAGAGAAAGTTAAACTAATCAGACTCCTGCCAAAGACACTAAACTAAACTGATTAACTTCTACATTGCTGCCATGCACCAGCACCTGTAAAGGAACAACAACATCAATAATTTGGGAGGGATGGGAGGGGAAAAACCACCTTGAACAGACTGGAACAAAAGAGGATGAAAACAGGCCTGCAAACTGTTAAATAGTGAGTACTAAGCACCCACCCACTACACTTCAACAATGTTGCCAAGTACACTTACACACTGCTAGATCCCATGTCAGGCAGGGGGTAAGGCCCTTAATAAGTTCCATGCTGACAAGCAGCCCTACACTATCATTAGGGCTTAAACCCCCACTAGACATTCCTATCTTAATACAACCACCCAATTACTTAACTTTTACCCGAACAAAAACTCTGACACCAAGTTAGGTTAAGATCGGTCATAGTCACTTTTATTAATAACTTAAATCATGTAACTGTAGACTTTCATGAAGTCTTCAACTTAAGTGGCTGCATCTAAGCATTCTAGCTAACCCCAAACATCAAAAGGACATGGCACTAGGTGTCATGCAGGACCTCTGCTAGGCCCTGCCTAGGTGGAGCAGCGAACGCTTTATAGGAGCATGTTCTGGAGGCCCGCGGAGTGGAGCACCCATAGGCTGGCATTAGCTTGACCGCCTTAAGTAGCTCTGCCCTCAGATTAAGCCACATGAGACTAACCTTATTAAATAAGGAAAGCTCTTGCCACCACAATTCCTAGATTTGGGTAAGCAAAGCCCTTCTTAGGTTGGACAGGAAAATTCCAAGGCCCTCATCAGACAAATGTACACCATCCGGCCTATACAAATGCCTCTTGCTGTGCATCTGTAAGGGATATGGCTCTGATGTAGGCCCAGTGAATAAAGGAATGCACCACTATCCATACCCTAAGGGGCCGGCTGAAGACACCTAAAACAAATAAAACAATTTATCAACTTATTCCTATACTTTGAACCACACCATGCAAGAAAAAAGGGGGGTAGGCAACCTGGGTAAGGAAAAGTAAAGAATCATGCAAACCATTAACTCTGCCCGGACCGATGGATATAACTTTGTACTGATGGGACTTCCAGTGCCACAACTTTTTAATTGACTCTATTGGCCAACCTAGGGAAGCAGTCTTAGTGGCTTCTCTGATACGAAATGAGGGTGGAAGGATCAGGATCTTCCTAGAGTCCAAACCAGCTAGGTCTTACACTCTAGCTAGCACTCGATGAAACTGGTACTTGGACAAGCACGTCCCATCCTCTTGAATAAACAGTTGGGTATAACCTGTAGGACAAACCTCTAAATAGGATCTGGCAAGAGCCACTGGACAAATCCAGTTAACTTACTGGACGGGCAGGGTCAACCATGTACCCCGTGCCTCTTGGTCTGTCTTGGACTTAGGTATAAAAACCAGTAGAGTCTCCTTGGAGACATACATATTCCTCTTGTATCCCTTTCCCGCAAGCCCACTTGGAAGGAGACACTAGCTCCCTGACCTGCAAGGCTCTAAAGAAACTAGAACAAATGCTAGACTAATTAACCGTGTTTTAAAATTGACTAAGCACAGACTTTGGGAGCCGTAATAGGCTCCCTTACATCCTGCTGACATGGTTCTAGCCTCCCCCAACCTTTCACCAGTTGACGTACTAGAAATATACTAGAGAAATCAGGCAACCCATACATCCTATTAAAGAATGCTACAGCTGACAACCTACCATGCACGCCACCTTCCCTAACCCCTTCACACCGCAAACGCAACAACCAGTCTAACAATAGTACCTGTGATACATTATTCAGGGAAACTGACTTCTCTTGACAGATACGTACCCACTCTTCCCAATGATGCATATAGGCTTTTCATGTTGATGGAGCCAGTGATGCCCTTATTAAAGGTAACACCTCTTCCCATCTCCTGCGATCTGCCATATAAGGGGAGAACATGGTAGGCTATTAACCACAGTCACTGGCACCAATCTCCTAAACTGTATCCACTGAAATCCAGTTAATGCATCTGCCACTAAATTATTAACCCCTGGCATGTGCCGTGCCTCAAAGTTAATATTCAGCAGCAAGCATTTAAAGACTTAGTAGTGCAGGTACCTCACCACTATCTGAGAAGAAGCAAACAATTTGTTTATAGCAAAGACAATGCTTAAGTTGTCAGACCAGAAAATTATGGAACGATCCCTCAATCTATCGCCCCACAATTCTACTGCCACCCTTATTGGGAGCAGTTCTAGCAGGATAAATATTCTTAGTAAAACCTTGTTCAGCCCAGCCGACGGGCCTCAGCTCCGTGCTCCATTCACCCTCTAAGTACACCCGTAGGCAGAAGCACCAGCCACGTCCATGTACAGGTGCAATGCCTAGCTGGATACCGAGCCTTCCCTCCACAAAAGAACCCTGTTAAACTCTACCAAAAACCATTGCCAAGTACTCAAATCCTCCTTCATGTCAGACATGATTCTAATCTGCCTACCTTTCCTACCTCTACTTTTCAGCAGCTCTTTCAGGCGCCATTTAAAGACCCGGCCCATGGGAATCACCCTGCAAGCAAAGTTCAAGAGCCCTAACAACGATTGCAACTCCCAAAGGTATCCAACGTGCTGCAGCAGCCATAGAAATCGATTCCAGCATTCACCGGGCTTTATCCTCTGGCAGGCGGCAGAGCATAGCCATTAAGTCTATCTCAATGCCAAAAAAGGTAAGTTTAGTACAAGGGCCCTGCGTTTTATCCTCAGCAAGAGGAACCCCAAACTTCCGCATCATTACCTCATTATCTCCATTAACTGCCTACCTAAGCACCCGAACGAGGAGCCTCTATCAACAAGAAGTAGTCCAGGTAGTGCGCTATAGCGCTCGTCCAGCTGCCACCTCTACTGCCCAATGCAAGAGGAACTGAACGTCTCAAAGTAGGCACAGGAGACTGAGCAGCCCATTGGCAAACATCTGTCTACATAAAATAAGCATTTCCAAACAAATGAGGATTACAAACAGTCCATAGACAAGCGTAGTAAATCGTTCCAAAAATCTATTAATAAGAAAAACCACAGGTACACACCACTCCACACACTATAGCTGAAATCCGACGCGTTTCCTGAAGCTAAACGGCACTTCGTCAGGAATAATCACAGCTGTTACACACCTTCCTTTAATAAGCTCACCACTTTCACGTTTCTTAAAGAAACAGTACAATATACAAAAATAAAAAGATATACTTAAAGGAATATTTAAACAGTTTAGATTTGAATACTAACAGATTGAGTGTTATAATCATACATGATCATACAGTATGATCTTATTATGCAACAAAATATTCAGTATTAAAGACAACAGTAAGTTACTTATCCATATTATATCTATGCTCTGTCCAAACTAAAAGTTCCCAAAGTTATGATGTTATATTACATAGAAATAATTTTACATAGGACGACTTACATATTATGGAGGGAGACAACTAAAAAATATATGATGTGTAGGTGAGTACAACGCTATTATTGATTAAACTTTTAAGCTTACTCTGCTTAATATCAATAATTTTTGATTAGCATAACATAGCTACAGGTACTCCAGTCAAAATGAAATAGGTAGACAAAGGTTATCTCAGAACAAATGCTACAGCAAAACTTGTGATATCTGATTCTCGTAGAGCACTATATCCAATATACCTTAACCTAAGATTTCAATGATACATTTCTAATAGATTTCTAATAGATTAGCTCCTAGTTCTAGTTAATAGTTAATATTTAAACCACCTATAGCTAAAACAATTCTTACTATATGGTTCATATAATATATTTAGTATAACCCCTTACTGTGTCGTACATTAGGTTCTAATCTATTTATTTATTTATCATCTCCACATACATTATGTTTAAAACCAAATCCCAAGTTTAAATCAATTACCGATATATAACTTTACATCTCACATTTCATTTATGCCATAAGAACTACCTATCTTTAATGTATATATCCAATAAACCTCACTTTTATTTAATGCTCGTTCTCTATTACCACCTGTATTAAAGGACCAGTCAACACAGTAGATTTGCATAATCAACAAATGCAAGATAACAAGACAATGCAATAGCACTTAGTTTGAACTTCAAATGAGTAGTAGATTTTTTTCTGACAATTTTTAAAGTTATGTCTTTTTCCACTCCCCCTGTACCATGTGACAGCCATCAGCCAATCACAAATGCATACACGTACCATGTGACAGCCATCAGCCATTCACAAATGCATACACACTTATTCTTGCACATGCTCAGTAGGAGCTGGTGACTGAAAAAGTTTAAATATATAAAGACTGTGCACATTTAGTTAATGGAAGTACATTGGAAAGTTGTTTAAAATGTCATGCTCTATCTGAATAATGAAAGTTTAATTTTGATTGAGTGTCCCTTTAAGTTTGGGTATATGGTCTATGCCTTGAAAAGAAAATAGTGTATTTATATAATCTAATTCTTTCTTATCATAAACCCCACTCCTTCTATGTGTCGCAAAATGTTTAGACACTGGTGTTCTTGGTATGTCACTCTCAAGAGATAAGAGATGCTTTCTTATTCTATCTTTTAACATATGTGTAGTTCTACCTGTATACTGGCTGACACATAGCTTACAGGTAATAAGATAAAGTATAAACCTTGAATTACAGTTTATGTGGTGGTTAACTGCAAATTCTATTTGGGTTGGGTGACAGTAGAAATAAATGTATCACTCCTTTTTATATAGGCACATGATTTGCATGGTGTACCTCCACATCTGTAATTACCATTCTTCCTTTTAAACCACATGTTCTCATTATACACTGGTTTTACAGAGAAATCTCATATTAAATTTTTTTTCTATGGTCTTTGACTTTCTAGAGACACATCTAATACCTCTATATATAACATCCTTTAGTTTGGGATCATTCTCCAATAGTGGACTAAACTCGTCTAACATCGCCACTGCGGACCTGAATACGTTCGCCAAATTTATCAAGAAAGCTGTCAAAAAGCCACGCACCAAGTACGGTGCGATGAGCAGCGGACAGTTGTTAACTAACAGTCATCGATCTCGCTGCTCATCGGCTTCTTCGCAGATTTCTTGCTAGCCTGTTACTAAGCACCCACACTATACTATACTTTTTTAACCCTTAAACCGCCACTCCTGGAGCCCCCCGCACCTAAATAAATTTATTAACCCCGAAACCACTGCTCCTGGACCCCGCCACAACTATAATAAATATATTAACCCCTAAACCGCCGCTCCCGGACCCCGTCACCACTATAATAAATATATGAACCCCTAAACCGTCGCTCCCGGACCCTGCCACCACCTACATTATACCTATTAACCCCTATTCTGCCGCCCCCTATACCGCCGCCACCTACATAAAGTTATTAACCCCTATCCTGCCAATCCCGGACCCTGCCGCAAATAAATTAATTGTTTAACCCCTAAACAGCCGCACACGGAGCCCGCCGCCACCTACATTACATTTATTAACCCCTATCCTGCCCCCCTACACTGCCGCCACCTTCAGTACATTGATTAACCCCTAATCTACCCCCTACACCGCTGCCACTATATAAAATGAATTAACCCCTAAACCTAAGTCTAACCCTAACACCCCCCTAACTTAAATATTATTTAAATTAATCTAAATAAATATTCCTATAATTAAATAAATTAATCCTATTTAAAACTAAATACTTACCTATAAAATAAACCCTAAGATAGCTACAATATAACTATCAGTTACATTGTAGCTATTTTACGGTTTATTTTTATTTTACAGGAAACTTTGTATTTATTTTAACTAGGTACAATAGCTATTAAATAGTTATTAACTATTTAATAGCTACCTAGCTAAAATAAATACAAAATTACCTGTAAAATAAATACTAACCTAAGTTACAATTACACCTAACAATACACTACCATTAAATAAATTAAATTAATTAACTACAATTACCTAACATTAAATAAAATTAACTAAAAATAACTAAAGTACAAAAAACCCCTCTAAATTACAGAAAATAAAAAAAAAATACAAGAAGTTTAAACTAATTACACCTAATCTAAGCCCCCTATTAAAATAAAAAGGCCCCCAAAATAATAAAATTCCCTACCTTAAACTAAATTACAAATAGCCCTTAAAAGGGCCTTTTGCGGGGCATTGCCCCAAAGTAATCAGCTCTTTTACCAGTAAAAAAAAAGAAATACAACCCCCCCAACATTAAAACCCACCACCCACACACCCAAACCTACTCTAAAACCCAACCAAACCCCGTTAAAAAACACTACCCCCTAGAAGATCACCCTACCTTGAGACGTCTTCACCCAGCTGGGTACAAGTCTTCATCCGATTCGGCCAGAAATCTTCCTCGAATCTGGGCAGAAGAGGTCCTCCAAGCGGCAGAAGTCTTTATCCAAGCGGCATCTTCTATCTTCAAACAACCGGAGCGGAGCGGGTCCATCTTCAATCCAGCCTGGGTGAAGACGTCTCAAAGTAGGGTAATCTTCAAGGGGGTAGTGTTAGGTTTTTTTAAGGGGGGTTTGGGTGGGTTTTAGAGTAGGGTTGGGTGTGTGGGTGTAGGGAATTTTATTATTTTGGGGGCTTTTTTATTTTATTAGGGGGCTTAGATTAGGTGTAATTAGTTTAAACTTCTTGTAATTTTTTTTATTTTCTGTAATTTAGAGAGTTTTTTTGTACTTTAGTTATTTTTAGTTAATTTTATTTAATGTTAGGTAATTGTAGTTAATTAATTTAATTTATTTAATGATAGTGTAGTGTTAGGTGTAATTGTAACTTAGGTTAGGATTTATTTTACAGGTAATTTTGTATTTATTTTAGCTAGGTAGCTATTAAATAGTTAATAACTATTTAATAACTATTGTACCCAGTTAAAATAAATACAAAGTTGCCTGTAAAATAAAATTAAACCCTAAAATAGCTACAATGTAACTAATAGTTTTATTGTAGCTATCTTAGGGTTTATTTTATAGGTAAGTATTTAGTTTTAAATAGGATTAATTTATTTAATTATAGGAATATTTATTTAGATTAATTTAAATAATATTTAAGTTAGGGGGTGTTAGGGTTAGGGTTAGACTTAGGTTTAGGGGTTAATCAATGTACTGTAAGTGGCGGCGGTGTAGAGGGGGCAGGATAGGGGTTAATAAATGTAATGTAGGTTGCAGCGGGCTACGGGTGCGGTGGTTTAGGGGTTAAACAATTAATTTATTTGCGGCGGGGTCCGGGATCGGCAGGATAGGGGTTAATAACTTTATGTAGGTGGTGGCGGTATAGGGGGCGGCAGATTAGGGGTTAATAGGTATAATGTAGGTGGCGGCGGGGTCCGGGAGCGGAGGTTTAGGGGTTCATAAATTTATTATAGTTGCGACGGGGTCCGGGAGCGGCGGTTTAGGGGTTAAACATTTTATTTAGCTGCAGCGGGGTCCGGGAGTGGCAGTTTAGGGGTTAATAAGTATAATATAGGTGGCGGCGGTGTAGGGGGGACAGATAAGGGGTGTTTAGACTTGGGGTACATGTTAGGGTGTTAGGTGCAGACAGTTCCCCTAGAAATCAATGGGATATCAGGCAGCAGCGAACATGAGCTCTCGCTGCTGCCAGACTCCCAATGATTCCTATGGGATCCGCCGCCTCCAGGGTGGCGGATTGAAAACCAGGTATGCTGGGCTGGAATAGTGCCGAGCGTACCTGGTTGTTCTTTGATAACTTCCAAAAGTAGTCAGATTGTGCCGAACTTGCGTTCGGAACATCTGAAGTGACGTAAGCATCGATCTGTGTCGGACCGAGTCCGGTAGATT
Organism: Bombina bombina; assembly: GCF_027579735.1. Lineage (NCBI taxonomy): Eukaryota > Metazoa > Chordata > Amphibia > Anura > Bombinatoridae > Bombina > Bombina bombina. The sequence goes on from NC_069506.1 coordinate 13,108,490, forward strand.
GTATGTTACGTCACTAGATTCTACTTTTGCCGGTCTGTAGGGCTTGATAACTATGGCGAATCTGCCTTGCCACAAACATGCTGCGCAATTCCAGCGTATTTGCGGTTGACAGCTTGATAACTAGAGGCCTTTTAGTCATTCCACCTTTTTCTTAATAAATCTTTCTCTTTATAACCCCTAGCCATCAATCTCTCTTTAAGGTTATTTGCCTGATCCTGATCATTTTCATCCATATTACAATTTCTTCTCAGGCGCATAAACTGTCCTTTAGGGATCCCTTTCTTTACACACTTTGGATGACCAGAGTCAGCCCTTAGTATAGTATTTCCCGATACCTCTTTCCTATATATCTCTGTATTTATTAACCCTTTCTCACTATCCCCTTTTATAGTCAAATCCAAATAATCAATCTTAATCTGAGAACTATGGTACGTAAATTTCAAGTTTTTATCATTATCATTGAGATATCTTATGAATTGATCTATATTAGAGGCGTCATTTTCCCAAATAATTAGAAGATCGTCTATAAATCTTGTATAAAACTGTATTTTTTTTTCAAATGGATTATTATTCGTAATACTTTTATTTAGTTCAAAATGAACAAGGCACAAATTAGCATATGAGGGTGTGAATTTCGCCCCCATTGCTGTACCTTGATTCTGAACATCTTAAATCCCTTCAAAAATAAAATAGTTGTGGGTCAAAAGATGTTTAACAATCTCCACTATATAATTAATAAAAGCCGACTCAAAATTAGTATGAATATGGAGCATTTCTCTTAGAGCAGTAAGCCCTTCCTCATGAGGTATACTACATCTACTGTCAAGAAGCAGTATTCTTTATCCCACACACATCCTTTCAATTTTCTCAATAAATATTTTGAGTCTCTAAGATACCCAGGTATGTTCTTCACTATTGGTTGTAGAAAATTGTCCACCCATCTACCCAAATTTTCTCCTATGGTACCTATAGTGGATATAATGGGTCTCCCCTGTGGTTTACATGCACATTTATGTATTTTCAGTAGATGTTTAAATACTGATATCAATGGACTCTCATTAATCAAACAAACAGCTTGGGTCTGTGTGAGAAAGCCATAATAAATGCCTTCATCAAGTAATACTTTAAGTTCACTTTTATACTGTTCCGTTGGGTTAAAAGTTAATCTTCGGTATGTATCTCTATCTGTCAGTTGTTTAACAGCTTCTGTCACATAATCTATCCTATCTTGAACTACAAAAGCCCCCTTTATCAGATTTAGATATTACCAGGCTCTTGTTGTCCTTTATTTCTTTTAACGCTACTCTCTCATCTTCTGATAGATTATGCCATTTTTTCTTTTTTCTTTCCCCTTTTACTTTATTCTAATACAATTGAGTTAATTCCTCCTCTACCACTGTGTGAAACACTTCAATAAGCCCCCCCCCCCTAGCATGTACAGGGTAGAATGTACTAATGTGTCCTATTCTTTGTGTGGAGTTAGGAACACATAAATTTGACTGATCATATCTTAGACTCTCACTTGCCAGCACACTTAGACTAGTTGCATCACATAATTAATCAAATTTTAGTACTTCTGTGTCAATATCAGTAGCCTGACTGTTTATAATTACAGGGTCATCAATAGTATTAATGGATTGTGGATCTTCATTTGAAAAATGTCTCTTTAGTGTAACTTTTCTTAAGCACAAAGGTATCCAACGTGCTGTAGCAGCCATAGAAACCACTTCCAGAATTCACTGGGCTTTATCCTCTGGCAGGTGGCAGAGCATAGCCATTGAGTCTATCTCAATGCCCAAAAAAGGTAAGTTTAGTGCAAGGGCCCTGCGTTTTATCCTCAGCAAGTTGAACCCCAAACTTCCGCATCACTCCCTCATTATCTCCATTAACTGCCTACCTAAGCACCCGAATGATGAGCCTCTACCAACAAGAAGTAGTCCAGATAGTGTGCTGTAGTGCTCCACCAGCTGCCACCTCTTCTGCCCAATGCAAGAAGAACTGAACGTCTCAAAGTAGGCACAAGAGACTGAGCAGCCCATTGGCAAAAATCTGTCTACATAGAATAAGACCTCAAATTTGATGTCAATCAACCGGAATGAGGATGGATGAATGGGAAGTGGATGAAATGCAGATTCAATATCCAGCTTCGCCATCAAACACCCGTACCCTTCCTGTTTCACCAGGTTGAGCACCTGATCAAACCACTGGTAATGTACTGAACTAATCGCTGGATTGATGTCGTCATTCACTGACTGACCCTTAATATATGACAAGTGCTGGATGAGCCAGAATTTACCCGGTTCCTTTTTTGGTACCACCCCTAAAGGGGAAACCACCAAATCAGGTATTGGTAAGGTGGAAAATAGACCGACAATGAGCCTCAGCAAGACCTCCTTACTTAATTTTCCCCTAAAAACCCCAGGATACTCGCTGGCAGACCATAGGTTTTCGGTGCCTTTTTGCCCCAGCACCTGAGAAGAGACCAGTATGATAAACCTGTCCCTCAGTCCCATAAATAGCATAGTGGCCACCTCCCTGTTGGGGTAGGTGTCCAACCATGGCTACAGTCCAACCTGGGGTGTAACCCACTGCAGTAGAGACATATGTGACAAAAGGAGCAATTGCTCCCTCGCTTGCAGTGTGTGTCCTTATATTTCCTAAATTCCCTCTCTTTACGCCGAACACCCTGCGGGTTGCATGCCACTGCTAAATGCTGAGCCTCAGACTGAGCGACTGGTTGCTCAGGTCCTAACTGGGACCAAAGATGCTTGTCCATTGCCCTGAAAGTTAATACGGGGTTACCAGACAGCTTACAGAAAAACTCCATGTCATAATCAATTGTGACCATGTATTTAATTATGTCAATAGCCCTGTCTGGGTGATGCTCAATGTAACAGGATGCTAGAACTCAAAAGCAGTGCACACATTCAAGATAATTATCAGGGCGCTTCACATTTTTTAAAACAGTATCGTCCTCACTAAGCTCTTTATCCCTAGATGAAGTGCGGGAACAAAACAAGGGTAAGAATCCCAGCACATGTCAACTTTCCTTGGAGAGACTACTGACCCCACACCCTGTGCCAACCCATGAGGCACTAGGGCCCCTGATGGGTTAACTGCACTGCCCGCGTAAGCATACCCGGCTAATGGCTGCCGCACCCCCTGGAGAATGGGCGTGCCTATCTCCTGATTGGAGACCCCTGTTTGAACTGTGGCCAGCCTAACTAACCCCGAGGGAGTTCCCTGCTTAGCTGTCAATTTCCTTAGCAAATGGTACATTCTCTTCTGATCCTTAGAATTCAGCCCTAGTGAACGCCCATAGTCTGATTCCGAATCACTACTAGACCCCACCTCTACCACTTGCCCTAGGGAAACCATCCTACCTTGCAGATCCTTGCAGCTCCATGCTGGGTCCGCTGACAGTAGTGTGCGTGTTAACTATAGTCCTGAACCCCTGAGGCATGGTTGAGAGCGACGTGCCAAACCCTTGAGATGGTCCTGGAACAGCATCCATGTGGCCAGGTCCAGATGTCACCATCTGGGGAGTAGAAAAGAGGGAGATGGGAGTACCTAGGCTTGCTGTTCGTGGGCTTCTCACACCCCTATCACCCCCTGTAATTAAGCTATTCACTTCCTGCATACTTCCAAGCACACTAAAAGGCAAATAAATAAAATGGGGGTTGATGTTGATATCACCCCTGCTGATAGCTGCGCTCCCTGCTCTTGTGCTTGCATGCCCACCAAACTCATATTTGCAAGTCTCTGGTTCTGGGGCCTCTGAGCCTGCACCTGCCTCCTAACTTTACCCCTCAATATGGCCGCTGCACCTTTAACTGTTTTTGCTGTGCATTGTATAGTATCCCTAGCTCCACGCCAACCCAAACCGGTCACCTTGGTACTCCCATCCTACCGGTGGGTGTGGATGATGCCCTCCATTAGCTTCTAGTGACCTTCCTGCCACACGTGACTGATGTACCCCGATCGGTGACGTCACCGGAAGTGACATCATCCAACCGCATCCGGAGGACCGCCAAACCGGAAGTTCAGGACCCGGCCACCATGCTGCTGAGGCCCACACTTCTGGTCATTAACGAGTGCCAGGGGGGAGTTTGAAGGAGGGGATAGAGGCACCGGGAGAGGGGATCGCCTATGGAGTTGCCCCAGGGGCTACCCCAGAAGTGATGACCATAACTAAGGACAAGGTGGCTGACAACGCCTCGGCCAACAGGCCTGCTGGCACGAGGGGGGCCAGATTCGCAGCATCCGCTGCCCCAGCACTGGGTAAAGGGGAGGAGGGTTTGGCGGCAAGGATGCCTGACAGGGAAGGCGGGGCAGACAGGGAAAGGTCATCTATTGCAGGGGAGCTATGGTCCAGGCCTAGCCCATCAGAAGCAGGGGCTGCACCAATCCCACCCGCTAAGACAGGGTCTGGTTCAGAGGGGGCTAACAGCATTACACTGGAGATAAGGGTGTAGAGCAGAGGTTCCCCATACTGTGCGCCGCCTCACCCTGGTGTGGTGTGACTGATTTACAGGGGCGCCACGACGCAAAATATATTTGCATATGAATGAAATGCCTGGACACACCCATTTGCCCATGAATGATGCGCCACGCCACTGAGCGCTGGAAAATGATGTGACTACGCAAGAGGTACTGTCATTTAATGATTTAAATTTTATATAATACAGTATTATAATATTACACATAGTGCAAACACATAATTGATAGGAATCAAAGGGAGGTACCTTGTCTCCTCCAGTGCCAGTGTACTGTCTAGCCGAGTGCTAGCAGGGAATAAGGTCAATCTTTAAAGGGTTTCTCCTCTAAGCATTACAGAAGGAAATCTGTATAGATCAGGCTCAAAACTGCTGGGAATTATTTAAAATCTTAAAAAGGACAATACAGTATATATATACAGTATACTGTATATATATACCATATATATATATATATATATATATATATATATATATATATATATATATATATATATATGAGGCAGTTTAGCCCAAATATTGTGTGGCAGTGCAGCAGTTTAGCCCAAATATTGTGTGGCCGTGCAGCAGTTTAGCCCTGATATTGTGTGGCAGTGGCAGTTTTTGTGCATTATTGAACTGTGGCCACTATTTTTTTTTTTTATCCACATCCTGCATTATTGAACCTATCACTGGGAGCTTTTGAAACAGTCTGGTACTTACCAATGTTCAACTACATTCACACATTTTAATTGTAAGTGAGCCCAGACCATTTTCTTACTTACCAACTTGAAAAAAGAGACTCCTTTCCTTCTTTGGTATTTGAACAAGTTAGTGTTATAGTTATCACATTAATTATATTACTGTATTGCAAGTGCATATTATTTATCTTCCTAAAAAAATGAAAAAGTTTTTATTTAAGAAGCATGCTAGGGCCTCTAGTTATGAAGCCGTCTACTTACCTGCATTCGCCGGCCCAATATGCCCGTCTAAGCTCGCCTACCATCGCCGCCGCAGACCTGAATACGTTCACCAAAGTTATCAAAAAAGCTGTCAAGAAGCCGCGCACAAAGTACGGAGTGATTAGCAGCAGACTGTTGTTAACTGTCAACGATCTCGCTGCTCATCGGCTTCTTTGCAGCTTTTTTGATAGCCTGTCACTAAGCACCCACACTAAACTACACTGTTTTACCCCCTAAACCGCCGCTCCCGGAGCCCCCCGCACCTAAATAAAGTTATTACCCCCTAAACCGCCGCTCCTGGACCCCGCCGCAACTATAATAAATGTATTAACCCCTAAACCGCCGCACCTGGACCCCACCGCCACCTACATTATACCTATTAAACCCTATCCTGCCCCCCACTACACCGCCGCCACCTATATTCAAGTTATTAACCCCTATCCTACGGATCCCGGACCCTGCCGCAAATAAATAATTGTTTAACCCTTAAACCGCCATACCCGGAGCCCACCGCCACCTATATTAAAGTTATTAACCCCTATCCTGCCCCCCACTACACCGCCGCAACCTACATCAAACTCATTAAAGGGACACTCAGGTTAAATTACATTTTCATGATTCACATACAGCATGTAATTTTAAACAACTTTCCAATTTACTTCCATTAAAAAAAATGTGCACAGTGTTTTATATTTACACTTTTTGAGTCACCAGATCCTACTGAGCATGTGCAAGAATTCACAGACTATACGTATATGTATTTGTGATTGGCTGATTGCTATCACATGGTACAAGGGGAGTGGAAATATACATAACTTTGAAATTTGTTAGAAAAAAATCTACTACTCATTTGAAGTTCAGACTAACTGCTATTGCATTTTCTTGTTATCTTGCATTTGTTGATTATGCAAATCTAATGTGTTGACTGGTCCTTTAACCACTAAACCGCCGCTTCCGAACCCCGCCACAACTAAATTAAATGTTTAACCCCTAAACCGCCGCTCCCGGACCCCGCCGCCACCTATATTAAACTTATTAACCACTAAAACTAAGTCTAACACTAACACTAACACCCCCCTAACTTTAATATAATTTTAATAAATCTAAATAAAACTTACTATTATTAACTACATTATTCCTATTTAAAACTAAATACTTATTTATAAAATAAACCCTAATATAGCTACAATATAACTAATAATTATATTGTAGCTATTTTAGGATTTATATTTATTTTACAGGCAACTTTGTATTTATTTTAACTAGGTACAATAGCTATTAAATAGTTAATAACTATTTAATAGCTACCTAGTTAAAATAATTACAAAATTACCTGTAAAATAAATCCTAACCTAAGTTACAATTGAACCTAACACTACACTATCATTAAATAAATTAAATAAATTACCTACAATTACCTAAAATTAAATTAAATAAACTAAACTATAGTACAAAAACCCCCCACTAAATTACAGAAAATAAAAAAGAATTACAAGAAGTTTGAACTAATTACAACTAATCTAAGCCCCCTAATAAAATAATAAAGCCCCCCAAAATAAAAAAATGCCCTACCCTATTCTAAATTACCAAGTAACCAGCTCTTTTACCAGCCCTTAAAAGGGCTTTTTGCGGGGCATTGGCCCAAAGTAATCAGCTCTTTTACCTGTAAAAAAAAATACAACCCCCCAACATTAAAACCCACCACCCACATACCCCTAATCTAACCCTAATCTAAGAGGACATCCAGACCGGCAGAAGTCTTCATCCTATCTGGGCAGAAGAGGACATCCAGACCGGCAGAAGTCTTCATCCTATCCGGGCAGAAGAGGACATCCGGACCGGCAGACATCTTCATCCAAGCGGCATCTTCTATCTTCATCCATCCGACGAGGAGCAGCTCTATCTTCAATACCTCTGGGGCGGAACATCCTTCCTGGCCGACAGACTAACGACGAATGACGGTTCCTGTACATTAACTATTATACTTAAAATATAAAATACACAGTTTGGAGTAGAAAAACATTAATTTCATTGAGTATTCAGGCTAAAGTCAGTGAAATATGACTGGCATTCACTTTTGCATTTCTAAAAATATTTTATAGTAGTGTATATAAGAATACAATGTATATATAGCTGCAAGAGAGTGGACTTAACTTAATGTTTATTGGGAATATATAAGGTTTTCTTTAAGAATACCAAAAATATTTTCTTGCTCTTCAGTCCAAGGGGCCCATTTATCAAGCTCCGGGTGGAGCTTAAGGGGCCCATGTTTCTGGCGAGCCTGCAAGCTCGCCAGAAACACCAGTTATGAAGCAGAGGTCTAAAGACCGCTGCTCCATAACCTGTTCGCCTGCTCTGACCAGGCGGACAGACATAGCCGCAATTTAACCCGATCAAGTATGATCGGGTTGATTGACACCCCCTACTGGCGGCCGATTGGCCGCGAATCTGCAGGGGGCAGTGTTGCACCATCAGCTCACAAAAACTACTGGTGCAATGCTGAATATGGAGAGCATATTGTTCTCTGCATTCAGCGAGGTCTGTTCGGACCTGATCCGCACTGTCGGATCAGGTCCGACAGACCTTTGTTAAATAGGCCCCCAAGAAAAGTTTAGAAGCTTTATAATTATACAGAAATTGTATTGTTTAAATAATAATATAATAATAATAATAATAATAATAAAATCATCATTATATTATTTCACTCATTTATTTAAAATCAATTAATAATTTTATTTAACTTTTAAATTTGTGCCAGAATAAAGCAGGCAATCATATAGTTTAACTGGATATGGACATCAAAATTAATTTCCATGTTTAGAGGAATACAATTAAGAATAAATAAATTAACATTGTTATAAACAACACTAGTGCCCTATAGACATCAAGACACGTGCACTCTCCTGAGCCGACTTCAACAAAGAAATCTAAGAAAAAGTGGTACACTTAGAAACAGAATTAAATTGGAACATTTAAGTCTAATGCTCATGTTCCTGTCCCTTTAGGATCTAGCTGTACACATAAATATACTTCATGTTAGCATCAAAATACAAATAAACAGCTTTTTCCAGGAAAACATTTTTTAACGTTTTTAAATTGTGCTCTTTCATAGGCATAATTGAAGTTTATAGACTTTATACTGCCTTTAAGAAGCCTTTAATGAATCCATTAGTCACCTTTCACATTACAACATTTTCAATACGGAGTCGGACTAACAAGTTATTTCTGATTGAAATGAAAACATTTTAGTAAAAATAAATGGCTTGAGAGCCGTCTGACACTTTTTGACCGCTCCATAACAGCCCCATGACTTTGTTCCTTATTGCTTGTTTTTATAATGTTGGCCGCTGAGTGAAATAGAGGACCAAGGTTTGCTCTTACAGTAGCCCCGCAATATGTTTTTGATTAATGGGTTTATTATTTCCTGTAGGAATTTCTTATATTGTAAAGACCACCAAGAGAAGAAAAATAAAGCAAAACTCTAGGTAAACACAATGAATCAGACAAAAATGGTTAACTCTCTGACCGTGATGTCAGACAGAGGTTATGTTTACTTGAAGAACCTTTACAAGTGGGAAATTGTTAGCCAGTTAAAGCAAATCCAAAAATATTAGCATGTCTTCACATGTCTCAAAGGCTATCCAAAATACACAGAAGTACATTTTATTATATTTAAAGAAGCGTGACTTAGTAAAATATCCCTTTGTTATGTCTAACGATGTCATGACACTAGCTTGGCCTACAATAACTCATGTAGATGTGAGATAATTAAAGGGACATAATACTCATATGTTAAATCACATGAAACTGATACAGCATAACAGTAAAAAGCTGACAAGAAACTATTACCTGAGCATCTCTATGTAAAAAAGGAAGACATTTTACCTCACAATGTCTTATAAAAGCTCATAAAAGCAAGTGCCCTGTAAACTTTTACCCTTCAGCTACTGTCAGCTGTATGTTTAATAAAAACAGCCAATCAGCTTAATCAGTGCTGATGTCACACTTTGCTTTACTGTGATCTTGTGGTATTTAACTTAAATCTTGTGAGATTTCATAGTAAATTTCCTTAAATCAAAGAGGGAAATAGCATGACTGTGCCTGCACATGCCAGATGCATGCGTCCTTGCAAATGCTGGGACTAGCATCCTGATTGGCTGTTTACAATGGGATGTGGCTACTGAGAAAATTTTGAGTTCCTTTTTTACATAAAGATGTTCAGGTGATATTTTCTCGTCAGATTTTTACAGCTTTTCTGCTGGGTATCATGTCCCTTTAAATATAATGTTATTGTAAAGTATTACTTGTTATATCAAGTACTTGTGTATTCCTTTAAAAATAACTTTTTTGTGTGTGTGTCAGAGTTTATATAAAAAACATACAGTTATACATTCCCATAAATTAGCAATCCAACCCGTAACCTGAAAAATTGGTATAAAAGCAGGGGGTCCAGTGGGGGTGATCACAACGCAATTTGTTTTTAATGAGATTTTGTCCCAAAGCTATTTCAATAGCAAATTTTTCTCTGAGCCACAAATTATTTTGTAGTTTACAATCCATTTTCTATAAACTTTTTGACAGGTTTTCAAGACTATTTCACAATTACCAAATTTGACAACTAAAGGCACTTGATAAAGTCTTAAACTGTCCTTTTTTGACACCTGTGAGTATTTCTAGAAATTTTGAAACAATTTCATTATGCTGAAAATGTGAACGATACTCTGAAATGGCAAAATTGACCTTTTAGTGAGGTATTTGCATGTATGTTTCATATATTCCTAATTAAAACTGCAATCACTGCTATTGCATAGTCTGTCTGCAGTGAGTAGGACACACAACTACGTATGGATATGTACTGAGTACACAATGCCTTGTACAGCTAAGGGATCTCCAGGAAAAGCAAGATCAGGACCCCAACATCTACTAATGTCGTGTAGCAGCCAGTCTGTAAATATTTCATTCAAATTCACACTTGCATTGCTATGATTGTCACTTTCAGTACAGGAGTCTTCCTAATCAGGCGTTTAAACAGGATATACAGACAGACAGACAGACAAACAGATAGATAGATGATAGATGATATTGTTGATATATAGATGATAGATAGATAGATAGATAGATAGACAGATAGATAGATAGAAATAAAAAGATACATTAGATAGCTTACGCAGACAGACAGATGATATATCTGTTTGAATGCAGACAAACAGATACATTATATAGATTAGGCAGACAGATGATAGATAGGCCTCTAGTTATCAATGTGTCTACTTACCTGCATTCGCCGGCCCCAATACGCTCGCCTAAGCTCGCCTAACATCGCCGCCGTGGACCTGAATACGTTCGCCAAAGTTATCAAGAAAGCTGTCAAAAAGCCACGCACCAAGTACGGTGCGATGAGCAGCGGACTGTTCTTAACTGACAGTCATCGATCTCGCTGCTCATCGGCTTATTTGCAGCTTTCTTGCTAGCCTGTCACTAAGCACCCACACTATACTATACAGTTTCACCCCCTAAACCGCCGCTCCCGGAGCCCCCCGCACCTAAATAAACTTATTAACCCCTAAACCGCCGCTGCTGGACCCCTCCGCAACTATAAAAAATATTTTAACCCCTGCCCCGCTGCCACTATAATAAATATATGAACCCCTAAAACGCCGCTCCCAGACCCCACCGCCACCTACATTATACCTATTAACCCCTAATCTGCCGCCCCCTATACCGCCGCCACCTACAAAAAGTTATTAACCCCTATCCTGCCGATCCCGGACCCTGCCGCAAATAAATTAATTGTTTAACCCCTAAACTGCCGCACCCGGAGCCCTCCGCCACCTACATTACATTTATTAATTCCTATCCTGCCCCCCCTACACCGCCACCACCTACAGTACATTGATTAACCCCTAATCTACCCCCCTACACCACCGCCACTATATTAAGTTAATTAACCCCTAAACCTAAGTCTAACCCTAACACTCCCTAACTTAAATATTACTTAAATTAATATAAATAAATATTCCAATAATTAAATATATTAATCCTATTTAAAACTAAATACTTACCTATAAAATAAACCCTAAGATAGCTACAATATAACTATTAGTTACATTGTAGCTATTTTAGGGTTTATTTTTATTTTACAGGCAAGTTTGTATTTATTTTAACTAGGTACAATAGTTATTAAATAGTTATTAACTATTTAATAGCTACCTAGCTAAAATAAATACAAAATTACCTGTAAAATAAATCCTAACCTAAGTTGCAATTACACCTAACACTACACTATTATTAAATAAATTAAATTAATTAACTACAATTACCTAACATTAAATAAAATTAACTAAAAATAACTAAAGTACAAAAAAACCCCTCTAAATTACAGAAAATAAAAAAAAAATTACAAGAAGTTTAAACTAATTACACCTAATCTAAGCCCCCTAATAAAATAAAAAGCCCCCCAAAATAATAAAATTCCCTACCCTATACTAAATTACAAATAGCCCTTAAAAGGGCTTTTTGTGGGGCATTGCCCCAAAGTAATCAGCTCTTTTACCTGTAAAAAAAAGAAATACAACCCCCCCAACATTATAACCTACCACCCACACACCCAACCCTACTCTAAAACCCACCCAAACCCCCCTTAAAAAAACCTAACACTAACCCCTTGAAAATCAACCTTGAGACGTCTTCATCCAGCCGGGCACAAGTGGTCCTCCATACGGCAGAAGTCTTCATCCGATCGGGGCAGAAGAGGTCCTCCAGACGGTAGAAATCTTCATCCATGCAGCATCTTCTATCTTCATCCAGCCGACGCGGAGCCATCCTCTTAAAACACCGTCCTAACACTGAATGAACGTTCCTTTAAATGACATCATCCAAGATGGCGTCCCTCGAATTCCGATTGGCTGATAGGATTCTATCAGCCAATCGGAATAAAGGTAGGAAAAATCTGATTGGCTGATGTAATCAGCCAATTGGATTGAACTTCAATCCGATTGGCTGATCCAATCAGCCAATAGAATGCGAGGCGACGGATTGAACACCAGGTACGCTCGCCTGGAATAGTGGCGAGCATACCTGGTTGTTCTTTGATAACTTCCAAAAGTAGTCAGATAGTGGCGAACTTGCGTTCGGAACATCTGGAGTGACGTAACTATCGATCTGTGTCGGACTGAATCCGGCGGATCGTAGGTTACATCACTAGATTCTACTTTTGCCGACCTGTAGGACTTGATAACTATGGCGAATCAGCCTCGCCACAAATACGCTGAGGAATTCCAGCGTATTTGCGGTTGACGGCTTGATAACTAGAGGCCATAGATACAATGAATGCTGCATTCAATATACCAAAATGTAACATTTGTTTTCTGGGAGTTTTTTTTTTTGTGTGGGTTTTTTTAATAATGGTGCATTTTGGGTATTCAAAAAATTATAGTGTTTTGGAGCAAGGCCACCCTCATCTTTTATCTGCTTTGTTTAGATTGTTATACAACTCTTTCACCTAGATTACGAGTTTTGTTCGTAAGGCTGTGCGGTGCTAACGAGCAGTTTTCCCTCACCGCTTACATACAGACAACGCTCGTATTATGGGTTTTTACAAACCCGTGGTTAGCCGCAGAAAAGTGAAAGGAGAGCAAAATTTAGCTCCACATCTCACCTCAATACCAGCGCTGCTTACGGTAGTGGTGAGCTGGCAAAACGTGCTCGTGCACGATTTCCCCTTAGGAATCAATGGGGCAGAGCCGGCTGAAAAAAAACCTAACACCAAAAGCAGCGTAAAGCTCTTAACGCAGCCCCATTGATTCCTATGGGGAAATAAAAGTTATGTCTACACCTAACACCCTAACATGAACCCGAGTCTAAACACCCCTAATCTTACACTTATTAACCCTCCGCCGCTCCCGACATCGCCAACACCTGCATAATATTATTAACCCCTAATCTGACGCTCCGGACACCGCCGTCACCTACATTATACTTATAAACCCCTAATCTGCTGCCCCCAACATCGCCGAAACCTACATTATATTTATTAACCCCTAATCTGCCGCCACCTATGTCGCCGCAACCTACCTACACTTATTAACCCCTAATCTGCCGCCCCCAATGTCGCCACCACTATATTAAAGTTATTAACCCCTAAACCTAAGTCTAACCCTAACACCCCCCCTAACTTACACATAATTTAATTAAATCTAAATAAAATAACTATCATTAACTAAATTATTAATTACCTAAACTAAATACAATTAAATACAATTTTAAACAATTTAAAACAATTATCTAAAGTATAAAACCCCCCCACTAAATTACAGAAAATAATAAAATAATTACATTATTTTAAACTAATTACACCTAATCTAATCCCCCTTATAAAATAAAAAAGCCCCCCAAAATAATAAAAAGCCCTACCCTATACTAAATTACAAATAGCCCTTAAAAAGGCCTTTTGCAGGGCATTGCCCCAAAGTAATCAGCTCTTTTACCTGTACAATACCCCCCCAACATTAAAACCCACCGCGGCATCTTCTATCTTCATCCATCCGGCACAGAGCGGCTCCATCTTCAAGACATCCGACGCGGAGCATCCTCTTCCAACGAAGTCCAACTGAAGAATGAAGTTTCCTTTAAATTACGTCATCCAAGATGGCATCCCTTGAATTCCGATTGGCTGATAGAATTCTATCTGCCAATCGGAATTAAGGTAGAAAAAATCCTATTGGCTGATGCAATCAGCCAATAGGATTGAGCTGGCATTCTATTGGCTAATTGGATCAGCCAATATAATGCAAGCTCAATCCTATTGGCTGGTTGCATCAGCCAACAGGATTTTTTCTATTTTAATTCCAATTGGCTGATAGAATTCTATCAGCCAATCGGAATTCAAGGGACGCCATCTTGGATGACGTCATTTAAAGGAACCTTCATTCTTCAGTTGGACTTCGTTTGAAGAGGATGCTCCGCGTTGGATTTCTTGAAGATGGAGCCGCTCCACGCCGGATGGATGAAGATAGAAGACCTCTTCTTCCCGGCTTCGATGAAGACTTCTGCCCGTCTGGAGGACCACTTCGTCTGGCTTCGTTGAGGACTTCGGCCCGGCTGGGTGAAGACTTCTCAAGGTAGGGTGATCTTCAAGGGGCTAGTGTAAGGTTTTATTAAAGGGGTATTGGGTGGGTTTTAGAGTAGGGTTGGGTGTTGTGGTGGGGGGTTTTAATGTTGGGGGGGGTATTGTACTTTTTTTTACAGGTAAAAGAGCTGATTACTTTGGGGCAATGCCCCGCAAAAGGCCTTTTTAAGGGCTATTTGAAATTTAGTATAGGGTAGGGCTTTTTATTATTTTGGGGGGCTTTTTTATTTTATTAGGAGAATTAGATTAGGTGTAATTAGTTTAAATTTTTTTTAATTATTTTATTATTTTCTGTAATTTAGTGTTTGGTTTTTTTCGTACTTTAGATAATTGTTTAAATTGTAATTACTGAGAACTGGAAACTCTGTGACCGTGTGTCACAGATAACCTATAGGAGGCGCTTATTTAACAGATGGTGTGGGTGACCCTAGTGTAAATATTTATAAAAAAAACCATAAAAAGTTACGGTGAGAGCAAAACTAAAATACAGAATTAATAAATAAATTATTAAAATAAAATGCAAACTTAATTAAAAGAGTTATTATGATTAATATAAAAAAAATTGTATATATGTGTATATACACATGTTGCACTGGATGGTATCCAGTATAGGCGGTGCAAATGTACAGTCCCAAAATAAGTCCGTATGAGAAAGGAATAAATGAAGAAGGCAGCTCTCGGTTTTCACTTCACAAGTGATGTAATTTCTTAGATGGACAACTGTAAAAAACAGAAACAGAGGCGCCACATGTGTAGATCAATGGATACCACAAACACCAAACTGGACAAGATACAGGGTACTCACAAACATGAAGGCACTCTTGTGTGCCTATTAGAGGCAGGCTGGTATTCTAAACAGCAAACGAGCTGGCTGTGTGAACGAATCCCCGTCGTGGTGTCCTGAAGCAGTGGATATCCTGAAAGGCAGCCCTTGCCTAGATCGTTTCCTATAGGTTGGAACAGGGGAGAAAGGCTAAACAGCCTTTGGGTTACTTGAAAGGGAGATTGATAAACACACCAGACTTAGTGAATCATAAAACTAGCATTTATTATACAGAATAAAATAACCAGTAATGTAGCACATTACAGCTGGTGTGTTAAAATGAAATCTCCTATAACATATAGAGATGTACAGCGACGCGTTTCTCGGGGGTAACCCCGTTTCCTCAGGCTTGTATACTCTACCTATGTCTTAATCACCCTTAAATAGGGCTCAGTAACCACATGTTTACAATGAACACTCCCCTTCCTTCCTTCACTTGAACCAATGAGAACCTTCCTTTCCCCCCACTCCCACTTGTTGCAGTAATTAGTTAATATTTACAGGTTAAATTTATAATTAGGAATATGCTACTGATTTCCTAAGATTCGTGTTATATATACAGGTGATCTTGCGGTTTTTTTCAAAAAGATAACTTTTATGATCATATAGAAAATTGCAACTGAACCTATGTAAACAAATCGTGTGGTGTATATCTAACCAACCAATGATGACAAGGAACCATGAGGCTTGTCTCAAAACCTGAATCCGATTGGCTAGAGTCTGGTTATCCATGGACTACATGTCCCATGATTCCTGTAGATTTGATTCGTGGGTGTGGACCGCACCGATTCTGTATTCACCGCCGTCAGCTAAGCGCCAGCGTGACGAATAAAAATTTCATTGCTCTATGCAGATACACACCCACGAATCCAATAGGTTGATGTGATGTAAACAATCTGTCGTCTAGTTGACCAGCAATGTCCATTCGCGAAAATAATATATGTTGAACTCACAAGAGCTGATTACTTTGGGGCAATGCCCCGCAAAAGGCCTTTTTAAGGGCTATTTGAAATTTAGTATAGGGTAGGGCTTTTTATTATTTTGGGGGGCTTTTTTATTTTATTAGGAGAATTAGATTAGGTGTAATTAGTTTAAAAAAATTGTAATTATTTTATTATTTTCTGTAATTTAGTGTTTTTTTTTTTTCGTACTTTAGATAATTGTTTAAATTGTAATTAATTGCATTTAGTTTAGGGAATGTATTTAATTATAGTGTAGTGTTAGGTATAATTGTAACTTAGGTTAGGATTTGTTTTACAGGTAAATTTGTCTTTATTTTAACTTGGTAGTTATTAAATAGTTAATAACTATTTAATAACTATTCTACCTAGTTAAAATAAATACAAAGTTGCCTGTAAAATAAAAATAAACCCTAAGCTAGCTACAATGTAACTATTAGTTATATTGTAGCTATCTTACGGTTTATTTTATAGGTAATATTTAGTTTTAAATAGGAATAATTTAGTGAATTGTAGTAATTTTATTTAGATTTATTTAAATTATATTTAAGTTAGGGGGGTGTTAGGGTTAGAGTTAGATTTAGGGGTTAATAACTTTAATATAGTTGCGGCGACTTTGGGGGTGGCAGATTAGGGGTTAATAAATGTAGGTAGGTGTCGGCGATGTTAGGGATGGCAGATTAGGGGTTAATAAAATTAAACTAGTGTTTGCGATGTGGTTTAGGGGTTAATATATTTTTATAGTGGCGGCGATGTCCGGTTCGGCAGATTACGGGTTAAACATTTTTATTTAGTGTTTGTGATGTGGGGGGGGGGGGGCTTGGTTTAGGGGTTAATAGGTAGTTTATGGGTGTTAGTGTACTTTTTAGCACTTTAGTTAAGAGTTTTATGTTACGGCATTAACCCATAAAACTCTTAACTACTGACTTTTAAATGCAGTATCAGTCTTGACAGGAGAGGCTGTACCGCTCACTTTTGGTCAGACTCGTAATACCGACGTTATGCAAGTCCCATAGAAAATATAGGATACGCAATTGACGTAAGTGTATTTGCAGTGTTTTCGAGTCAGACCAAAAAAGTGAGCGGTGAGCCTGCCATTTCAAGACTCGTAATACCAGCGGGCGTTAAAAAGAAGAGTTAGGACCTCTTAACGCTGCTTTTTAACCCTAACGCACAACTCGTAATCTAGGCGTTTATTTATTTTTGTAATATGAATTAGTGTCTTTTGTTTAGATTCATTAAAACCTGTTCATGAAACTGATATCTTGTAGGAAAAACAATCACTGCAACTTTGTAACTTGTAAATTGTGGAATTCTTTAAGATTTGACTCAGTCCTTACTCACATCTGCGAGTTCACTCTAGGCACATCTGTCTTGTAACTTGTATAGAAAAGCTCCACTGTAAAGGACACAGAATCACAAAACACCTTCAAAATCTTTCAGAACCAACTAAATAAAATGAAATAAAAATGTCCATGCTAATGTACGCAAACAAAAGTTCAACAGCCATTAGTCTTCTAAGAAGGCTTTTCACAATACTTTGGAGTGGGTCTGTAGGAATTTGTGCCCATTAATCCAAAAGAGCATTTGAGAAATCAGTCACTGATGTTGGACAAGGAGGCCTGGATCACAATCAGTGTTCCAATTCTTTTTAAATGTGCTCAATGGGGAAGAAGCCAGGTGTCTGTGCTGACCACTCAAGTTCACTAACTAATCAACCCATCAAACCATGTGTTTATGCACCTCGCTTTGTGCACAGGGGCACAGTCATGCTGAGAAAGGAAAGGGCCTTTCCCAAACTATTGCCACAAACTTGAAAGCACCCAATTGTCTAAAATGTATTTGTATCTTGTTGGATTTTTATGACCCTACACTGGAAATAAGGGACATTGCTACACCCTTAAAAACAGCCCCATTATCCTTACCCCACTAAACTTTACAGTAGGTAGTATGCATTCTGTTAAGTAGCTTCTGCTGGCATCCACAACACCCTGAATATTCCATTCATAAACATGTTTCCCCTGCTCCAAAGCCCACTCCAGCCAACACTTGGCATTGCATCTGTTTAAGTGAGGCTTGTGTACAACTGCTCAGCCACAGAAACCCATTGTAAGAAGTTCTCTACACACAGTTCTTGTGCTGATGTTGCTTCTAGAGTCAGTTTAGAACTCTGCAGTAAGTAATGAAACAGATGATGAGGCTGTTTTTTACACACTACGAGCTTCAGCACTTAGCAGCCCCTCTATGTTTGGGTGGTCTACCAGTTTGTGGCATCCTATTAAGTGCCATGTTTAAACCCATTTTACTGTCAATGTTTGTCTATAGAGATTATATGATCAAGTGCTAGATTTTATGCACCTGTTAGCAGTGGGTGTGACTGAAAAACCTGATATCACTTAATAGGGGTGTCCACATACTTTTGGCCATATAGTTTAGTGGCAATAGAGATTTTATGAATTCCACATGCTGAGCCGAGGTGAAGACCCCCCTCCCAGAATACCGCCAGAGCCAGACCCTAAAGACACTGTTTGTTCTATCCAATGATTCTATTTTACTAGACAAAACAGACATTAGTTTACAATTACTAATATCTAAATAAATCATTTTGAAAGTATGTTTCAAAGTGTTGTACTTGTAATTACCAATGATCATTTAATAATAATATTATTATTAATAATGACAATAGTTATAATTAAATTGAGTAAAATGAACATCTAGGACAATTCAAATGTCATATCAAGACATGTATAAATGTGATTATCTGATGTTTATAAATCACTTTTCTCTAAAGGCAATGGCTTGTAAGTGACCCATGTAGGCTGTGTTAATGGTCAATGTCAGATGCAGGATGAGTGGTTGTCATCCTATTCTTTACTGAAAATAAGACTAAATAGGAGATATTGAATATCTATTTCCTATGTATTTGTATCCCTTTAATTGCTTATTTTCTTTCTCATATTGCGGATGAAGAATCACAATAGTGTAACAAGTAATTGACATGGCTGTCACTAAAAGGAAAATAGTCGCAGGGAGTTTTATTCCAGAGTCACATGTATAAAAACAACAATTAAAAGCTCAGTGACAGGATCGTTTAATTCACAAAAGTTAAAAGCTCAGTTACAATTTTTTGTAGCTCAAAGCGTTTAAACGATACATTCATCGTTCTCAAAAAGAAATAAAAAATATTACAAACGGAGATGTATAAATAAAGTATTATAATGCCAACAATATAATCTCAACGAGAAAGTTCAGTAAAGATACGTCACTGGGCAATAGAGACTTTATAAATGTGATCTGTTTGACATAGGTTTAGATAAAAAAAATCCTAATCATTACCCAGAATAACTATGGTTAGGTCTTTATTGGTGTCCGCGAGACGCCTCTCCTTCAAACCAAGTGGAACTACTTTTCGATAACAAAATAGAGATGTGATTACTTTGCACTCACAGATATTTAATCTTTAATTTAATCATGTTTCATGGGCGTTTCTGAAGTTGTTTGTGGTTGTAATTATTTTAGTGTTTCATTTTATGTGTGTGCTGTATGTATTGAGCAACTATAGATGTAAATGTCAGGACTGACTAATAACAAAACACAAAAAATTAGAGATGAAGTGGGAAGATGGTTTTGCCTTTACAATGAGACACTAAGCAACCTCATAAGCATCTTTTAATCTAGAGCAACATTTAGTAATGTAGTACTTAGTTTGTGCTCTTCTGATATCAGCAGAATGTCTCATAAAATCATATTGCTAAAAATAAAACATAATTTACAGATGTTGATCTTTTTTTCTGCAATGACACTAAATATATATGTATGTGTGTGTGTATGAGTCACTGTGTGTATGTGTTTGTGCGTGTGTATGAGCATGTATGTGTGTGTATGTATGTGTGTAGTGTATGCATATTTGTGTGTGAGTATGTCTATATACGTATATGTGTGTGTGTATATGTATATATGTATGTGTGTGTGTGTGTGTATGAGTCACTGTGTTTATCTGTTTGTGTACGTGTGTATGAGCATGTATGTGTGTGTATGTATGTGTGCAGTGTATGCATGTTTGTTTGTGAGTATGTCTATGTACGTATGTGTGTGTATGTATGTGTGTGTCTATCTATGTATGTGTGTGTATGAGTCACTGTGTGTATGTTTTTATCCGTGTGTGTGTGCGTGTGTATGAGCATGTATGTGTGTATGTATGTGTGTAGTGTATGCATGTTTGTGTGTGAGCATGTCTATGTACGTGTGTGTGTATGTATGTATGTATGTGTCTATGTATTTATGTATGTGTCTATGTGTATGGGTGTATGTATGTGTGTGTATGTATGTGTGTATGCATATTTGTGTGTGAGTATGTCTATATACGTATATGTGTGTGTGTATATGTATATATGTATGTGTGTGTGTGTGTGTGTATGAGTCACTGTGTTTATCTGTACAAGGCCAGTCTTACGCATTTTGCACCCCTAGTGGCGCTTATTCATGAATAAGCGCCACTAGGGGGGCGCAAAAAGCGTAAGACCGGCCTTGTATGCATGCCTGCCCTCTATCTGGGATCACAGTATGTTTTTATCCATGTCTCAATAAACGGATGTTTTATTTTTTCTATCTAACCGAGTAGTGACTGCTTTCTTCGACTCCTGGTATGCTGCATGGCCTGATCCGCCGTTTGCTACGGCACTCCAGACTACTTAGTGGCATAGTATTTTCTGAATGAGAAGTTATTTTATTACCTTCAGCTGCACAGACCGGTAGTTGGACTGTGTTCCGGATACCCCTCTTTACTGTCTGTTTATATATGTCTATGTATGTATGTGTCTGTGTGTGTATGTTTATGTATGTATGTGTCTGTGTGTATATGTCTATCTTTGTATGTATGTATGTATGTGTATATGTGTGTGTGTATATGTGTATGTATGTATGTGTGTGTGTGTGTGTGTGTATGTGTATGTATGTATGTGTCTGTGTGTGTATGTTTATGTATGTATGTGTCTGTGTTTATATGTCTATCTATGTATGTATGTGTATATGTGTGTGTGTATATGTGTATGTATGTATGTGTATGTGTGTGTGTGTGTGTGTATGTGTATGTGAGTGTGTAAATCAGTGCTATGTGATTATATTTTATACTTTCTATATTTAGGCAGAGAATGTTAAGACTATTCAGAAATTAGGGCATAGCTGAAGAACAGAAGGAATGATTCAGCTGAGTCAGTTGTTTTTTTCTTTCTTTTTTTATTCTCTTGGCAAACACATTTTTTCAACTCTTCGTCTCTGCAGAAATATTTACTGATTTACAGAGCATGATGCCAAAGCTCTCATGACTAAACCATGAGCTGTCTGATTTATGTGCCCAATTTGACATTGTTGTGATCCCCGTGTTTTGTATGCAAATATGAGCATCTCTGCATATCTTTACTCTACTCTACAATAATGTGTCAGCTCTGAGATGCTCTCTTTTTCCTTGTCTGCGAATGTTTGAAAAAGAACAGTTCCCTGACATTGTTTTACAGCTCTGCACTCCATGGGCACCGAGTCAGAGGATTAAGATCAGCTATGAATCTCTTGTTAATAGTCTTGATGCTTAAAATACAAATGGACGAGGCACTTATGCAACCGACAAATCTGCAGCATATGACATTATGCACAGATGTGTGCACACCCTCAGCAAAGAAGGGTTTTAACCTTTCATTCAATTCAAATTCAGATCAAGTTTATTGGTGTGAGAGATTACATTTTGTTGTTGCTAAAGCACATCAATCAGAAAAAGGGAATTATGAGAAATGCTATATCGGTTTTGGCATAGTTTAATGCCAGTAAGGAAAGTGGGAATCTTAGGGCCCGATTATCTAACATTTATTTGAATCAGTCATAAACAACTCACACACTCACAAGGGCCGCCTTCACAGAATTCTCTAAAAAAACAGGGGATCCCCCTTAGAAAGTAATAGGGTTTCCAGAAAGGGAGAGAGACGTCAACAGGGAGCAGGGAGCAAACTTTAATAATCAAATTCTGCATCTACTACAAATCAGATGATCCTGTTTTCAGTGTATAGTACTTTACAATAGCTTCTTTTTCATATGCATGTTTTGGTTAATAAGTGTTTTGTGTATTTTGACACAATCTCACCGCCTTTCTGTTTGAAAGATAAAACAGGGAGATCTGCAGGGGGGAAATAATTAGAGAACGCACCAGAGAAGGGGAGATCCTACACTGCAGAAAAATAATTACATTTAAAAATAAAATAAAAAAAACAAAAACAAAAAAACTTCATACTGGCAGACTCTTTGGGGCATATTTATCAAGCTTGTATGGAGCTTGAGGCCCCTTGTTTCCGGCATTTTTCACATGAAATATATTGACAAATATCCAAAGCTGCAATCTATATTGGTTCATGGCAAAGTCGCAATATCGCCACTTATAATGTTACAAATTCTGTGCAACTATAATTTGCAGCAAAACAACATAGACGATCATAGCACAAAACCTTAGTAAGGTATAAATTTAAACCAAATGTATCTGGATTATAGATAAATTTGTATCCAAATTTCTGGAACAGAGCAAAAAGCATGATCTGTTGCTAATGTGAAAAATTGTATTCCAAAATGCAATGCAAGATTATGGCATCCCATATGTTCAAATAGAAGTAAAAAAAGTGTTCCATTGAAAAAAAATAATAATATAATAAAATAAAACTGATAATGGAGATGTATGTGTTATATACCGAGCGTGACTAATAGTGACATTGAGTGGGAATGATGTGTATGTGCAATAATGGCAGTGAATGTTAGTGTGTGTCATATATAGTAAAACTGAATAGTGTTTCTGTTGTGTAAATAATAAAATGAATATTAAAATAGATTAAGTAAAGTGTGTGTCCCCAATAATAATACAATTTACATTGTTTCATTTCACTATGATATCATATTGCTGCTGTACCTTCCCATACATACACTCCTTTTTACAATATCCCATTCTACCATACAGTCATCTCCTTTCTCGTTTCTCTTCCTTACTTTCCCCATTTGGTTCCAACAAATCACATGACACACAAACCCCTTACAGTCACCACCATAACAAACACGCTCAGCGCAGTTGTTAATCTATTTTCACATCCATTTTATTATTTACACAATGGAAACGCTATTTGGTTCTAATATGCCCTATGACATACACATTCTTTACATCCACTATTATTATTGGACACACACTCACTTTTTCACATTCATTTTATTATTTACACAACGGAAACACTATTCAGTTTTACTTTATCATATGACACACACATTCCTTACACTCACTACCATTTTTAGACATACACATCATTCACACTCAATGTCACTATTAGTCACGCTCGGTATATAACACATACATCTCCATTATCAGTTTTAATTTATTAAATTATTATTTTTTTCAATGGAACACTTTTTTTACTTCTATTTGAACATTATGGGATACGATAATCTAGCATTGCATTTTAGGATACATTTTTTCACATTAGCAGCAGATCATTTGGTTTTGTTGTTTCATAGGGGTTTATTTATTAATGTGCGAGCGGATATGATGCAATGTAGCTTATCATGTCCGCCGCACATCGTTAAATGCTGACCGCACACTCTGTTGGCATTTTTCATTGCACCAGCAGTTCTTGCGCAATGCTGCCCCCTGCAGATTCGTGGCCAATCGGCCGCTAGCAGGGGGTGTCAAACAACCCAATCGTATTCGATCGGGTTGATTTATGTCCGTTGCTTCAGAGCAGGCGGACAAGTTATGGAGTAGCGGTCTTTATCCGTACAAGTTATGGAGTAGCGGTCTTTATCCGTACAAGTTATGGAGTAGCGGTCTTTATCCGTACAAGTTATGGAGTAGCGGTCTTTATCCGCACAAGTTATGGAGTAGCGGTCTTTATCCGTACAGAGCTTGATAAATCGGCCCCATAGTGCACTTTTCCACTCATTGCTGAGATTTATTATTTCAGGGATCATGCTTTTTGGTCTGTTCCAGATATTTGGATTCAAATGCATCCCATAATCCAGACACATTTGTTTCAAATGTATACCTTAATAAGATCTTGTGTTTTTATGATCATCTATGTTGGTTTGCTGCAAATTATAGTTGCACAGAATTTGTAACATTATAAGTGGCAATATTGCGACTTTGCCATTAACCAATATAGATTGCAGCTTTGGATATTTGTCAAAATTTGATACAATATATATGACCTTATGTGTTCAATACAAGGGCCTCTAGTTATCAAAGTCTGGCGGACCTGATCCGACAGTGCGGATCAGGTCCGCCAGACTTCGCTGAATACGGCGAGCAATACGCTCGCCGTATTCAGCATTGCACCAGCAGCTCACAAGAGCTGCTGGTGCAACGCCGCCCCCTGCAGACTTGCAGCCAATAGGCCGCCAGCAGGGGGTGTCAATCAAACCGATCGTACTCAATCGGGTTGTATTGTGGCGATGTGTGTCCGCCAGCTCAGAGCAGGCGGACAGGTTATGGAGCAGCGGTCTTTGTGACCGCTGCTTCATAACTGCTGTTTCTGGTGAGCCTGCAGACTCGCCAGAAACGCGGGGCATCAAGCTCTATTCAGAGCTTGATACATATTCCCCAAAGTCTTTGAATGGCTATTTTAAAAGAACAACTTCCGGGCCAAGTGAGACCACATGTATTTAAAGACTGTTAATACCAGTCATTTTATTCAATTTTATCTGCCTGAATAAAAGACCAGTGTGTGGTCGAGAAACAGAAGTTTTTCGTTATCTGCCTGGTTCAGATTGTTTTGGGTTTCAGAATGGCTATTTGCCTTCATATACCGCTCGTTCTAAGGAGAGTGTTCCAGCCGCACAAGTGGATCATTCAGAGCAAACAGAGAGCTGTATTCCCCTCAGCATAGCAAAAGGCTGCTGTCAGTGAGCTAGTCGCTGTAAAGTGCTAGCCTGCCATTGTGCACCGGTCATTGTACGGTGCCACCAATCTTGTGAGTGTATTTTCATTTATTATACATGCCACTCATGTGAGATACACTATGAGGCGCCACTTTCTTCTTTTTGATTTCATCACAGGTCACCTTTTCACATCGGATCACATCACGATCTACCTTGCAACCGGACAAATAAGGAATCTGTGTTCAGGTATATCCCCTTTTTGCATGGAACTTTCCATTATATGAGGGACTGGTATACATTTTATATATAATCATATACTTCTCAATTGTTACATATTTTCATGTTTGTGTGGACATATTGATTTTTCACATTCACACTCATTCTTTGCAGACACTAACGTGTCCACAGCTGTATTTTTTTAAAGGTAGTGCATTTATACTTCACTTTTTTGTTCACTTAATGCACACTATTATTTGTTGCGCCCCCTATGATATATCTTTAGTAGATATTCCCGTTTTTTTTATGCTTTTAAAAAAAGGATGTAAAGAGAATGAAGCAAATTAGACAAAGTAAATTAGAAAGTTATTTAAAATGGTATTCACTATCACAATCATGAAAGACAAGAACATGGGTTCCCTTTAAGCCATTGCTCTGGTACAATATACTTCTTCATATAGTGTTCGTACATTTGCATGTTTTTTTTTGGATTACACAAAAATCAGCTTCCAAAGCTTCCTGTTTTATATTTCTGAAATCCTTAAAAATCAAATTAACTGGTTGTTGGTCAAAAAATATTCCTAAAATAAAGGTTTGCATGAGTGTAATTTAACAGCTCAGCCACTATTTATAGATCATAAAAATCAGTTATCGCATTTACAAAAGCCCACGCAAAAAACACATATAACAATTATGCTAATGATAATCTCAGCATCATTGGTGATTAAACATAATTCCCAGTTTGCTGAGTTGGATGCCAAGTGTAATGAAAAAGTAATTTACACCTTAATGCAGTGACTTAAGGTTTGGCCATTTGGTTGACTTCCAATATTATTATGCAAATTCAGCTAAAATGTACACAGACAAGCTTCTCCCTTAAAGAAACTATCTCTGCTAAACCCACAGGTATAATATGTTGAAGATCGCAGTCCGTAATGGGAAACAATTATTTGTTCTCCACCTAGAACAACATTGACTAAATCTAATGATCAAATGCACTATGAATTCTCTTAAAGGGCCATAATACCCAAATGTTTAAACACTTGAAAGTGATGCAGCATAGCTGTAAAAAGCTGACTATAAAATATCTCCTGAACATCTCTATGTAAAAAAGAAAGATATTTTACCTCAAAAGTTCCTCAGTAGCCACCTCTCATTGTAAAGGATTTCTAAGCAGCATTTTAGTGTGTCTGTCCTGGGACAGCTGAAAGGATGAGCCTCGTGAACTCTCATATTATTTCACCAATCAGGTAAAGGAAGCTTACTATGAAATCTCATGAGAGTTAAGTGAAATCTCATGAGATCACAGTAAGAGTTCATGACCTCAGCACTGCTGATGCTGATTGGCTGCTGTTCATTTCTTCATTTTTTATTTTTTTTTACCTGCAGCTGGGAGCAGCTGAGTATAACTTTTTATACAGAACTTACTCTGCTGAGTGGAGGAAATTGTGAGGTAAAATATCTTCCTTTTTTACATAGAGATGCTCAGGTGATATTTTCCTGCCAGCTTTTTACAGTTATACTGCATCAGTTTCAAGTGATTTAGCATATGAGTATTATGTCCCTTTAAGTGACTCCAGCTTAACTGATTTCTCTGGCACCTATCAAGCTTCTCCAATTTTATCAACCTCTTCAGCTTAATCAGCCTCTCCTGCTTTACCACCTTCTCAAACTTTACAAGATTTATTAGCTTCACCAACCTCTCCTGTTTCACCAGCCTCTCATTCCTCAACAGCTTATCCAACTTTACCACCCTAAACAACTTCATCAGCCTCTCTTGTCTCACTAGCTTATCTAACTTCCAAGTGTTATCAGTTTCACCAACCTATCAGTCCTCTCAGCTTTGCTAGCTCTAGCACCCTCCCAACCTTCACCAGCCTCCCCAGTTTCACTAGCCATTCATGCTTCACCATCCTCACTAACCACTGCCACTTCACCAGCCTCACTAACCACTCAAATGTCAAGGTTAACTAACTTAATGAGTTTCTCAAATTTCTCCAGCTTCTCCATCTTCACCAACCTCTCTAGCTCCTATCTAACCTCTCAGCTTCACTAGCCTCAGCACTTTTCCAAGTCCCACCAGCCTCTCCAGCTTCACTAGCCTTTCAAACCTCATCAGCCTCTAAAACTCACTTGCGTATCCCCCTTTATCAGACTCACCAACCTCTTAAACTTCACTAGCCTATCAAGCTTTATCAAATGTATCTGCTTTTTCTTAACCAGCATTGCTAGCCTATCCGGCTTCATTAGCTTACTTATGATACTAAGCAACAGACTTAAATAAGCTTGTAAGAGTTTAAAGAAAAAGAAAAACTAGATGAGATCATCAGCTTTAGTGAGACTCGTCTACAAGATGAAATATTTCACAGGTGCAATAGAGAATATTTCCTATGTTTGAATGAAATTCATCTAGAATTCTGTATAATGCCTCTAGAGAACTGGGTTTAAAACCTGTCCTCTGGTCTCCCTAACAGTCCAGATATTCAGGATTACATTGGGCAAGGTAAAATAACCATGTTTACTAATCAGCTGATTATTCCAGTTCAGATATCCTCAAAATCTGGTCTGTTAGGGAGGCCTTAGGTTGGCTCTAGAGCCTTCTACAATGGTCACGGCAAGCCCTTTGTGCATGGCTGCTAAGCAGTGGTGGATGATAAAGTTGGTGGGGTAGAATATTCTTCCATTACCATAACTTTAATAAGCTTCCATTAACGTAATAAGAAGTTATCTAGGGACACACATACAATGGTTTCTGTTAATTTACTAAAACAATTTTAAGCAAACTGTCTGTATAATGGTGATAATAATACTAGTTTTAAAAAGAAGATTTCACTGTCCCATTAACGAAAAAGCATTGTAAGCATAAAATGTACAGGGATATACAACAGGTACTTGTTTTGTTGGGGGGTGGGGCTTAGGGTCCTCATTTTGATACTTTTTTTCAACCTCACAAATGCATCTATTTTCAAATTGTTAAAATCCAAATGTTTTTTTAACATAAACTCTTACGTTTATAGAAAAATGTTTAGGAACATATATGTTGCCTTAACACCTTGTCTGCCGCTAAATGCTGCAAATCTGAGTAGCCCTCTCTGATTTAAAAAGGGTTAAATATATTCGAACACATACACTTGCCGTTTTGAAAGAAAATTAAGATTTATATTTGATTTACTAGATGTGATCAAATCTTAATCTATTCACTTGCTAAGAAATACATATTAATTTTAGATACTATTATTATTATTAGTATTATAGGTTATTTGTAGAGCGCCAATAAATTCTGTAGTGCTATAAACATAGGTGGAATACAAATAAACATTTATAGGGATCAGATGGGTAGAGGGCCTTGCCTAGAGTCGCACTGTTGTAGTCAGCTCTGAAGAAGGTCATCTACAAACAGCAGGGCTCTTAGGGAGTTCAAGGAGTTAGCAATGGAGGAGAGGAACTGGTATAAAGAAAGGTTAGTGTAGGTTGCATGCATCCCTGAACAGTAGAGTCTTTAGGGAGAGCTTGAAGCTTTCAAAACAAGGGGAGAGTCTTGAGGAGCGAGGCGGAGAGTTCCACAAGATGGGAGCCAGTCTGGAGAAGTCCTGTAAACGAGAGTGTGAAGAGGTAACAAGAGAGGAGGAGAGTAGGAGGTCATGAGCAGAGTGAATGGGACTGGAGGGAGAGTATCTGGAGACAAGGGAGAGTTGTAGGAAGGGATGAGATGTTGCAAGTGAGGAGATGGTGGTCAGAAAGAGGAAAAGGAGAGTTTGTGAAGTTTGAAATAGCGCATCGATAGCTATAAATCAGGTCAAGGGAGTGACTATCTTTGTGAGTGGGAGAGTCAGTCAATTGTGACAAACCGAAAGAGGAAGTGAGTTTCAGAAGTTGTTTTGCAGGGGAGGCAGTGGGATTGTCAAGAGGGATGTTGAAATCGCCAAGAATGAGGGCAGGGTTGTCTGAGGAAAGGAAATAAGGTAGCCAGGCAGCCAAGTGATCTAGATATTGAGTTGAGGAGCCAGGGGGTCGGTATATGACTGCAACATGTATAGAGAGGGGAGAGAATAAGCAAATCATGTGGGTTTCGAATGAGGATAATGTGAGGGAAGAAATGGGATGTATTTGTTAAAAGGTGCAACTAGAGGGAAGTAAAATACCTACACCACCTCCTTGTCTATTACCAGACCTAGGAGTGTGGCTGAAGTGGAGACCCCCATGTGACAGAGCAGCAGTGGATGCTGTGTCTAGGGGAGAGAGCCAGGTTTCTGTTAGAGCCAGAAGGTTGAGGGAGCAGGAGATAAAGAGGTCATGTATAGAAGTGAGTTTGTTGCAAACAGAGTGAGAGTTCCAGAGTGCACAAGTGAAAGGGGTAGTGACTTTAGATGTAGTCCTCTCCTGTTTAATTATCTAGGGCTGAGGGCCACAGCTGCCCATATATTGATGACAACTTTACATTGAAGGGACAGGAAGAAGAGGGCATAAAAATAACACTTTTGCATGGGGCAGTTTAAGAATGACAAATAATCGTTAAAGGGAGTAAAAAGACGAGAAAGAAAAGGTGTCTTTACTGTGATATTTCAAGAATGCATTATTCCATTTAGAAAAACACAAACATTAAATTAAAATCATTAAAATCATTATCATCACCTTCTTCATTATCATCATCCTTATTACAAGGAGTAATTTGGGGGCATTTGGAGGACCATTGTCCTCACTGCCCAAAAGTATCAGCCACTCCTGAGGCTTCTACTTCTATACGATGAAACATTTGCTAAGCCCTGATTGTGAGCGTGTTTTTGTTCTGCTTGTAGTTATTGCATTTCTGCATTACATTTCGAGGTATCATGTACTGGGGCACATAGCACAACTACATAAGTCAATGCCAGCAATACTCACTAATGAAATGCTAGAAAACATAGGTGAACAAAGTCTCTATGAATCGGAACATGAGCACAAAACAAATAAAATAATACAAAGAAACAGGTGCTTTTACAAACACTGCAGCACAACAGATCTCTCTATAGAACACCATAGCTCAGCTGATGCCAGCCCTATATTGGCTTAAAGGGACAGTCTAGTCAGAATTCAACTTTCATGATTCAGTTAGGGCGTGCAATTTTAAACAACTTTCCAATTTAATTTTATTGTCAAATTTGTTTTGTTCTTTTAGTATTCTTTTTTGAAAGCTAAACCTATGTAAGTTCAAACTGATTTCTAAACTGCTGAAAACCGCCTCTTATCTCAGTGCATTTTATAGTTTTTCACAGTTAGACAGTGATAGTTCATTTGTGTCATATAGATAACATTGTGCTTACTCCCGTGGAGTTATTTAAGAGTCAGCACTGATTGGCTAAAATGCATGTGTGTCAAAAGCATTGAGATAAGGTCAGAGTCTGCAGAGAAATAAGATACAAGGCAATCACAGAGGTAATAAGTGTATTAATTTCACATCACAGTGTTGAATATGCAAAACTGGGGAATGTGTTATAAAGGAATTATCTTTCTTTTTAAACAATTACAAAATATTAAATAGTCTGTTCCTTTAATGGAACAATCTTACAATATATTTATTTTTGTTAGGAGCCACTCGTCTTTTTACCTCTAGATTGCTTTATAAGATAAAAGAAATTCAAACATTTTGTTTTATTTCCTCCAGTGGATTACTATACCGTATTATATTCCCATTTTTATTGCTTTGACATTTTTTAACTGTACAACACAAATACTTTTTTCTTTTCAAATAATAAATAAATAAAAAAAAATTGTACAAAGTAGTGGGCAGTTCAAAAGTATAATTTGTATAACAAAATAAATTAAACTACTGGAGCTATTAATAAGTCTCTGAATAAATCTTATACCGCCTTCAATTAGGCAGTATGTAAAGTGCATTTTAAAGGCACTTTTTATGCAGTTTCAGGAGGGGTTTGGTTTAGTAGGAAATGTCCTGATTTACTGAGCTTTCTGTCATCCTCTGCAAATTTACAGACACTCCACGATTCTTCAAAATGAAGTATATCCGAGGCTTTTAAATTTTGGAAGAAAGGCTGTATATAAATGTGATAAATATCCCCAAAGGATAGGAAATGGAGAGAAACTGACAATAAGTTTTTGATAAGACCAATCAGGCAGATTCCTAATTTTAAGAGCTGTATGAAACACCACAGACACATTTCATGCATATTTAGCTGTTTAGCTCTTAAAAGAAATTATTTTGCTGAATACAGATCTACAATATGCATGTTTTTTAGATGTAGATCGATGTTTACTATGACAGCAAGGTAGTCTTGATGATATTGTATTTGTAGGCTGCAATGTCATACAGAATATCTAGGGCAAGAATACATATACGGTGTCACCCGCAAAAGCTGGTGACACCGGATTTTACACGGTTTTGGTATCACATATACAGCGCCGCATATAAATGTGGCACTTATATTTCACCCGTCTGCCGCAATTTTTACTCCCATAAGCTAACATAGAACTGTGCCGCAAATTGGTATCACATATACAGCACAAGGACTTACGCAGTGAAAATGGAGATATTTTACTCCATTTTCATCTCGCCACACATAGGCAGGCGCAGCAAGCCTTGCGCTGACTATGTGAGCACCGTAACTCCTGTAACTGCCTGAAAATATTAACTTACACCTAACGCATGTGCAATGTCTACATGTCAACCGCAATCCCCCACTGCAATAACTAATAAAGTATATTAACCCCTAATCCGCCAACCCCCACATTGCAAAACATCTAATTAACCTATTAACCCCTAAACCGCCATTCACCCATATAGCAAACAACCTATTAAAACTATTAACCCCTAAATCACCATCCCCCACCAACACAATAAACTTAATTAACCTATTATCCTCTAATCCGCCAAACCCACACAACGCAATAATCCTAATAAAACAATTAACCCCTAAACCGCCAAACCCACTCAACGCAAATAACTAATTAAATTACTAAGCCCCCTAACATCCCTAACCTAACACCCCCTAAATTAACCCCAAGTACCTAAATTAAAAAATACTAAGTTACAAACAATTAAAATTAAAAATCTAACATTACTTAAAAATAAAAAAACTAAGATTAAATTAATCTAGGATTACAAAATATAAAAAAGTCTAACATTACAGAAAACAATAAAGAAAATTATCCAAAATAAAAAAAATTAAACCTAATCCCTATAAAAATAAAAAAGCTTGCCAAAAATAAAAACACCCCCTAATCTAATGCTAAACTACCAATAGCTCTTAAAAGGGCTTTTTGTAGGGCATTGCCCTAAGTTAAACAGCTCTTTTGCATCTTAAAAAAATTCCCCCCTAACAGTAGAATCCCCCACCCACCAAACCCCCCAAAATAAATAAACCTAACACTAAAAAAACCTAAAAAACCCATTGCCCCGAAGATAAAAGAGGTCGCTGCTTGGAAGAAGACTTCAGGAACCGTGAGTAAATATCTGGGGGTTAGTTTTTTTTTTTGGGGGGGGGGTTTGTTTTTCTTAGATTTGGGTTTTAATGGGCACATTTAAAAGAGCTGAATGCCCTTTTAAGGGCAGTAAAAGAGCTGAATGCCCTTTTAAGGGCAATGCCCATACAAATGCCCCTTTAGGGGCAATAGGTAGTTTAGTTTTTTTAGTGTTAAGTTTATATATTTTGGGGGGTTTGGTGGATGGGGGGTTTTACTGTTAGGGGGGGACTTAGATTTTTTTTTAAATGCAAAGAGCTAAAGTAATGTTAGCTTTTTTATTTTAATTGTTTGTAACTTAGTATTTTTTAATTTAGGTACTTGGGGTTAATTTAGGAGGTGTTAGGTTAGGGGGTGTTAGGTTAGGGGGCTTAGTAATTTAATTAGTTATTGGCGTTGTGTGGGTTTGGCGGTTTAGGGGTTAATAGTTTTATTAGGATTATTGCGTTGTGTGGGTTTGGCGGATTAGGGGGTCAATATATTTATAAGGTTTGTTGTGATGTGGGTTAATGGTGGATTAGGTGTTAATAGTTTTTTTAGGGACTTTTGCAATGTGGGTTAATGGCGGATTAGGGGTTAATACTTTTATTAGGTAGATTGCGATGTGTGAATGGCAGATTAGGGGTTAATAGTTTAATTAGGCATATTGCGTTGTGGGAGGTTGTCGGTTTCGGGGTTAAAACTTTTATTATTAGTTCCGTTTTACGTGTTTATTTTTGGGAGGCGGGTTAGACTTTTACAGGAGATTTAATTTTTATTTTATTTTCTAAAGTGCCGTAAGTCACTGGCAACTCCAGAAATTTGTATTTACGCTCATTTCTGGACATCACTAGTTTATCCTACTTATGGCACTTTATGAACTGCTGGCGGGGTTTATGTAATACCCCAATGTGCGAGGTAAAATTACAGGTGGCGTGGGTTTCAACAGTTGCACTGAAGCCTGCGCCGTATATGTAATCTCGCCCCTAGTGTGTAATTAATTAAATGGTGATGTGTTTAAAGGCATTGTTTTATTAAAGTGATGTGAAACAATGTGATTTTTTTTGTAATATAAAATTATTTAACTAACACCCAACTCACGCACATGATCGCATATTCTCAAGTGTACTTTTTTTTCGAACAACTGAGAACTCATATCTTTGAGCCCTTATAACTTTTTTGTGCAATTTTAAAAAAATATATATTTTTATCAGAGTATTATTATGAGTGTAACTGTACTTTATAACATATTTTTATGTGTTTCGTGACACTTTTTTGTGCCGTGAAACAGAGCTCTGAGGATGTGGTAGTCTTTCTAGCATATATTTCTAGCTTGTAATACGAGCAATAAACCTAACACTTGCAAACAGCCGCGTAACTGTTATAACTCGCCACTCGTTATCTGGCCGTATATCAGTCATAATGGAAGAATGGTTTGGCTACTACAGAGTTTAATGTTCAGAATCGACCTCTTATGGCCACCAAATTTTAAATATCACACAGACATTTGCCACTTCTATTAATTAAAATCCTTGGCCTCTATTTAACAAGGTCTGACGGACCTGATCCAAAAGTGCGGATCAGGTCCGCCAGACCTCGCTGAATACGAAGAGCAATACACTCTCCGTATTCAGCATTGCACCGGCAGCTCACAAGAGCTGCTGTTGCAACGACGCCCCCTGCAGACTCGCGGCCAATCGGCAGCCAGCAGGGGGGTGTCAGTCAACCAGATCGTACTCAATCGGGTTGATTTCCGGCGATGTCTGTCCGCCTGCTCAGAGCAGGCGGACAGGTTATGGAGCAGCGGTCTTTGTGACCGCTGCTTCATAATTGCTGTTTCTGGCGAGTCTGAAGACTTGCCAGAAACACGGGTCGTCAAGATCCTTTCGGAGCTTGATAGATAGGCCCCCTTATGTTTTCCTTGACTGTCTTTCAGTTAAAAACCTCCTTTTTTATCTGTAGACTATGATGCGCTTCACACTCTATACTTTGAGAAAGAGCCGCTTGGAGCACATATAATATGTGTACTAATCAAAAAAGTCTGAGGTTTTTAACTGGAAAATAATTAAATACAGTAGAATTTTAATTAACTAAAATTCCTCTAACATTGTGGGTATCAAATGTCAGTGTAGTATTTTAAGGAACAGTAAAGCCAAAATGAAACTTGCATGATTCAGAAAGGAATTTTAAACAACATTCTAATTTGCTTCTATTATGTAATTTGTGTTGTTGTCTTGGTATCCTTTGTTTAAAAGCATACTTAGGTAGTCTCACAAGCAACAATGCAATACTGGAAGCTAGCTGCTAATTGGTAGCTACACATATATGCTTTTTTGTCATTGGCTCACCCATTGTATTCAGATAGCTCCCATTGCACTGTCACTCCTTCCACAAAGCATATATAAAACAATTGCAAAGTTGTTGAAAAGTGCATGCTCTCTTAGTACTTAGAGAAAATGTGTGTCCCCTTAGTGACAACAACACATTGATTATACTTTTTTTTACAATTTCCCTTTTCCATATTAGAATGTTGATTTCCAATTACCTCTAAAAACAGAAATCTTTGTTATCAGGATAAAAATGTGTTTCAATCCTTTGCAGAATCTACTAATTTCATCTACACACCAATGGGAAGAGAGCATGAATATGTGTCATTACTACTTCACCTACACACCAATGGGAAGAGAGCATGAATATGTGTCATTACTACTTCACCTACACACCAATGGGAAGAGAGCATGAATATGTGTCATTACTATTTCACTTACACCAATGGGAAGAGAGCATAAATATGTGTCATTACTATTTCACTTACACCAATGGGAAGAGAGCATGAATATGTGTCATTACTATTTCACTTACACCAATGGGAAGAGAGCATGAATATGTGTCATTACTATTTCACTTACACCAATGGGAAGAGAGCATGAATATGTGTCATTACTATTTCACTTACACCAATGGGAAGAGAGCATGAATATGTGTCATTACTATTTCACTTACACCAATGGGAAGAGAGCATGAATATGTGTCATTACTATTTCACTTACACCAATGGGAAGAGAGCATGAATATGTGTCATTACTACTTCACCTACACACCAATGGGAAGATAGCATTAATATGTGTCATTACTATTTCACCTACACACCAATGGGAAGAGAGCATGAATATGTGTCATTACTACTTCACCTACACACCAATGGGAAGAGAGCATGAATATGTGTCATTACTATTTCACTTACACCAATGGGAAGAGAGCATGAATATGTGTCATTACTATTTCACTTACACCAATGGGAAGAGAGCATGAATATGTGTCATTACTATTTCACCTACACACCAATGGGAAGAGAGCATGAATATGTGTCATTACTACTTCATCTACACACCAATGGGAAGAGAGCATGAATATGTGTCATTACTATTTCACTTACACCAATGGGAAGATAGCATTAATATGTGTCATTACTATTTCACTTACACCAATGGGAAGAGAGCATGAATATGTGTCATTACTATTTCACTTACACCAATGGGAAGAGAGCATGAATATGTGTCATTACTATTTCACTTACACCAATGGGAAGAGAGCATGAATATGTGTCATTACTATTTCACTTACACCAATGGGAAGAGAGCATGGATATGTGTCATTACTATTTCACTTACACCAATGGGAAGAGAGCATGAATATGTGTCATTACTATTTCACTTACACCAATGGGAAGAGAGCATGAATATGTGTCATTACTATTTCACCTACACACCAATGGGAAGAGAGCATGAATATGTGTCATTACTATTTCACTTACACCAATGGGAAGAGAGCATGAATATGTGTCATTACTATTTCACTTACACCAATGGGAAGAGAGCATGAATATGTGTCATTACTATTTCACCTACACACCAATGGGAAGAGAGCATGAATATGTGTCATTACTATTTCACTTACACCAATGGGAAGAGAGCATGAATATGTGTCATTACTATTTAACTTACACCAATGGGAAGAGAGCATGAATATGTGTCATTACTACTTCACCTACACACCAATGGGAAGAGAGCATGAATATGTGTCATTACTATTTCACTTACACCAATGGGAAGAGAGCATGAATATGTGTCATTACTATTTCACCTACACACCAATGGGAAGATAGCATTAATATGTGTCATTACTATTTCACTTACACCAATGGGAAGAGAGCATGAATATGTGTCATTACTATTTCACTTACACCAATGGGAAGATAGCATTAATATGTGTCATTACTATTTCACTTACACCAATGGGAACAGAGCATGAATATGTGTCATTACTATTTCACCTACACACCAATGGGAAGATAGCATTAATATGTGTCATTACTATTTCACCTACACACCAATGGGAAGATAGTATGAATATGTGTCATTACTATTTCACCTACACACCAATGGGAAGAGAGCATGAATATGTGTCATTACTACTTCACCTACACACCAATGGGAAGAGAGCATGAATATGTGTCATTACTATTTCACCTACACACCAATGGGAAGAGAGCATTAATATGTGTCATTACTGTTTCACCTACACACCAATGGGAAGATAGCATTAATATGTGTCATTACTATTTCACTTTGACCATTGGGAAGAGAGCATGGATATGTGTCATTACTATTTCACCTACACACCAATGGGAAGAGAGCATGAATATGTGTCATTACTATTTCACCTACACACCAATGGGAAGAGAGCATGAATATGTGTCATTACTATTTCACTTACACACCAATGGGAAGAGAGCATGAATATGTGTCATTACTATTTCACCTACACACCAATGGGAAGAGAGCATGAATATGTGTCATTACTATTTCACTTACACACCAATGGGAACAGAGCATGAATATGTGTCATTACTATTTCACCTACACACCAATGGGAAGAGAGCATGAATATGTGTCATTACTACTTCACCTACACACCAATGGGAAGAGAGCATGAATATGTGTCATTACTATTTCACTTACACACCAATGGGAACAGAGCATGAATATGTGTCATTACTATTTCACTTACACCAATGGGAAGAGAGCATGAATATGTGTCATAACTATTTCACTTACACCAATGGGAAGAGAGCATGAATATGTGTCATTACTATTTCACCTACACACCAATGGGAAGAGAGCATGAATATGTGTCATTACTA
The DNA here is from genome assembly GCF_027579735.1 of Bombina bombina. NCBI lineage: Eukaryota > Metazoa > Chordata > Amphibia > Anura > Bombinatoridae > Bombina > Bombina bombina. The sequence goes on from NC_069506.1 coordinate 13,146,581, forward strand.
CTTCACCTACACACCAATGGGAAGAGAGCAGGAATATGTGTCATTACTACTTCACCTACACACCAATGGGAAGAGAGCATGAATATGTGTCATTACTATTTCACCTACACACCAATGGGAAGAGAGCATGAATATGTGTCATTACTATTTCACCTACACACCAATGGGAAGAGAGCATGAATATGTGTCATTACTACTTCACCTACACACCAATGGGAAGAGAGCATGAATATGTGTCATTACTATTTCACCTACACACCAATGGGAAGAGAGCATGAATATGTGTCATAACTATTTCACTTACACCAATGGGAAGAGAGCATGAATATGTGTCATTACTATTTCACCTACACACCAATGGGAAGAGAGCATGAATATGTGTCATTACTATTTCACTTACACCAATGGGAAGAGAGCATGAATATGTGTCATTACTACTTCACCTACACACCAATGGGAAGAGAGCATGAATATGTGTCATTACTATTTCACCTACACACCAATGGGAAGAGAGCATGAATATGTGTCATTACTATTTCACTTACACCAATGGGAAGAGAGCATGAATATGTGTCATTACTATTTCACTTACACCAATGGGAAGAGAGCATGAATATGTGTCATTACTATTTCACTTACACCAATGGGAAGAGAGCATGAATATGTGTCATTACTATTTCACCTACACACCGATGGGAAGAGAGCATGAATATGTGTCATTACTATTTCACTTACACCAATGGGAAGAGAGCATGAATATGTGTCATTACTATTTCACCTACACACCAATGGGAAGAGAGCACGAATATGTGTCATTACTATTTCACCTACACACCAATGGGAAGAGAGCATGAATATGTGTCATTACTATTTCACCTACACACCAATGGGAAGAGAGCATGAATATGTGTCATTACTACTTCACCTACACACCAATGGGAAGAGAGCATGAATATGTGTCATTACTACTTCACCTACACACCAATGGGAAGAGAGCATGAATATGTGTCATAACTATTTCACCTACACACCAATGGGAAGAGAGCATGAATATGTGTCATTACTATTTCACCTACACACCAATGGGAAGAGAGCATGAATATGTGTCATTACTACTTCACCTACACACCAATGGGAAGAGAGCATGAATATGTGTCATTACTATTTCACCTACACACCAATGGGAAGAGAGCATGAATATGTGTCATAACTATTTCACTTACACCAATGGGAAGAGAGCATGAATATGTGTCATTACTATTTCACCTACACACCAATGGGAAGAGAGCATGAATATGTGTCATTACTATTTCACTTACACCAATGGGAACAGAGCATGAATATGTGTCATTACTACTTCACCTACACACCAATGGGAAGAGAGCATGAATATGTGTCATTACTATTTCACCTACACACCAATGGGAAGAGAGCATGAATATGTGTCATTACTATTTCACTTACACCAATGGGAAGAGAGCATGAATATGTGTCATTACTATTTCACTTACACCAATGGGAAGAGAGCATGAATATGTGTCATTACTATTTCACTTACACCAATGGGAAGAGAGCATGAATATGTGTCATTACTATTTCACCTACACACCAATGGGAAGAGAGCATGAATATGTGTCATTACTATTTCACTTACACCAATGGGAAGAGAGCATGAATATGTGTCATTACTGTTTCACCTACACACCAATGGGAAGAGAGCACGAATATGTGTCATTACTATTTCACCTACACACCAATGGGAAGAGAGCATGAATATGTGTCATTACTATTTCACCTACACACCAATGGGAAGAGAGCATGAATATGTGTCATTACTATTTCACCTACACACCAATGGGAAGAGAGCATGAATATGTGTCATTACTATTTCACTTACACCAATGGGAAGAGAGCATGAATATGTGTCATAACTATTTCACTTACACCAATGGGAAGAGAGCATGAATATGTGTCATTACTACTTCACCTACACACCAATGGGAAGAGAGCATGAATATGTGTCATTACTATTTCACTTACACCAATGGGAAGAGAGCATGAATATGTGTCATAACTATTTCACTTACACCAATGGGAAGAGAGCATGAATATGTGTCATAACTATTTCACTTACACCAATGGGAAGAGAGCATGAATATGTGTCATTACTACTTCACCTACACACCAATGGGAAGAGAGCATGAATATGTGTCATTACTATTTCACTTACACCAATGGGAAGAGAGCATGAATATGTGTCATAACTATTTCACTTACACCAATGGGAAGAGAGCATGAATATGTGTCATTACTATTTCACTTACACCAATGGGAAGAGAGCATGAATATGTGTCATTACTACTTCACCTACACACCAATGGGAAGAGAGCATGAATATGTGTCATTACTATTCCACCTACACACCAATGGGAAGAGAGCATGAATATGTGTCATTACTACTTCACCTACACACCAATGGGAAGAGAGCATGCATATGTGTCATTACTATTTCACCTACACACCAATGGGAAGAGAGCATGAATATGTGTCATTACTACTTCACCTACACACCAATGGGAAGAGAGCATGAATATGTGTCATTACTATTTCACCTACACACCAATGGGAAGAGAGCATGAATATGTGTCATTACTACTTCACCTACACACCAATGGGAAGAGAGCATGAATATGTGTCATTACTATTTCACCTACACACCAATGGGAAGAGAGCATGAATATGTGTCATTACTATTTCACCTACACACCAATGGGAAGAGAGCATGAATATGTGTCATTACTACTTCACCTACACACCAATGGGAAGAGAGCATGAATATGTGTCATTACTATTTCACCTACACACCAATGGGAAGAGAGCATGAATATGTGTCATTACTATTTCACTTACACCAATGGGAAGAGAGCATTAATATGTGTCATTACTATTTCACCTACACACCAATGGGAAGATAGCATTAATATGTGTCATTACTATTTCACCTACACACCAATGGGAAGAGAGCATGAATATGTGTCATTACTATTTCACCTACACACCAATGGGAAGAGAGCATGAATATGTGTCATTACTATTTCACCTACACACCAATGGGAAGAGAGCATGAATATGTGTCATTACTACTTCACCTACACACCAATGGGAAGAGAGCATGAATATGTGTCATTACTATTTCACCTACACACCAATGGGAAGAGAGCATGAATATGTGTCATTACTACTTCACCTACACACCAATGGGAAGAGAGCATGAATATGTGTCATTACTATTTCACCTACACACCAATGGGAAGAGAGCATGAATATGTGTCATTACTATTTCACCTACACACCAATGGGAAGAGAGCATGAATATGTGTCATTACTATTTCACCTACACACCAATGGGAAGAGAGCATGAATATGTGTCATTACTATTTCACCTACACACCAATGGGAAGAGAGCATGAATATGTGTCATTACTACTTCACCTACACACCAATGGGAAGAGAGCATGAATATGTGTCATTACTATTTCACCTACACACCAATGGGAAGAGAGCATGAATATGTGTCATTACTACTTCACCTACACACCAATGGGAAGAGAGCACGAATATGTGTCATTACTATTTCACTTAAAAAAGAAGAAATGTTTCCTTTATGCAATAGGAAATTCAACAGTTTTTAAATAAACTGTATACTACAAATAAATTACATGGAGAGCAACTTATATTTATGCATTGTATTTCCATACAATTTTATTCTTAATTGGAGGAGGATATAATTTAAATTTATCATTACATTCACTATTATTATATTATTTCAAACATTCTTTGCAATACATTCATTTTAATTCTATTCTTTTAATTACAGCTCATATAATTCATTCAATTCATTTTTATATCCATAAAAATACCATCTGTTACAACACAGATCATCATTTATTTATTTCAGTAATAAATGTGCTACTTAGGTGCCATAAAAGCGAGGTGATTGAATTTATACTGAAAAAAATAATAATATTTGTGTGATCAGAAGATCAAAAACTGATGACTGCATTCGTGATCAAAAAAATTACGAGGACATAATTGAACAAATGATGGCATCTGCAGGAAATGAAGGGCCAGATTAAAAGTAAAGCGCTATTTGACGCTCCGGTTCGAACGTTAACCGCGCTAGAAATAAGCTTTTTGCACTCATCGGGTTGCACTCGTATTATGAGTTGAAAGTAAAACTGTTTTCGTTCTCAAGCTAACCTGATGAGCACAAAAAGCCAAAGTTAGATTATCGTGCGTGTGTTTACAAATTCCTCATGGAAGACAATAGAGCAAAAAAGTGAAAAATAAATTACACACTACTTGCGCACAAACTCGATCGCATATTCTCCAGTGCTCTAACCCGACATGAAAATATGAATAGTTCACATTCCAATGTTCTTCACATAGCAGATTATGTTCTATTTATCCATAAATACATTTATATATATTTTTCTCAAAAACAGAAATAGAAAGAGAGGAGGTATATGAACTTTTTTTACCTCCACAGTTAGGGAATTCAACACTCTTTTAGAAACAATTAATCAAATAATTATGTGACACGGATAACTTAGGTGCAAGCTTCAAACAAACTTGTTTATTACCCAATGTATAGGGAGAGCTACCACACAATAAAAGTAAAATGCCTAAAGTAGAAACAGTCCACGTATATAAACATGAGCCTATCTTTGTGCACAAGAAAAAATTCCTGGCCAGGAAAAAAATGTGTACACTTTAAATTATTCGTTTGTTATTCAGCATAAAACATGGCTTCCTTTGCAGCATGATATGTAAACTGGCATTTAGAAATGGGCCACGGTAAACACCACACTCAAGGTCCCAGCTGACACGGCAGGACAGAAAGGAGAGCGAATGCTTCACTTACTTCCTTTTCCACATGGCCTCACATATCCCCCGGTCACTGTAACGTTGTCAAAGTGGGTAAAGCCTCCCAGGGCAACGGATAGCGCGCCAACATATATGTTTCACCCCCTCACTGGGGGCTTCATGGGGCTTCGTCAGGGCTAATGAAAACACTAATCAGTCTGCTTTTTAAATCCTTAGGTTGCCTTCTTCATTCTCTTAAAGGAATACATCAACAATACATTTAATACCATCTACAAGTAAGTAAGTGGAGGATGGCCACAACCATATTTATTTTACATACATCTCAGCAGATTATTTCATACTTAGAGGCCCATTTCTCAAGCTCCGAACGGAGCTTGAGGGCCCGTGTTTCTGGCAAGCCTGCTGCTCCATAACCCTGTCCACCTGATCTGACAGAGATCCCCACACGATGGCCAATGGGCTACCAGCAGGGAGGTTTCAATCAACCCGAGTACGATCGGGTTGATTGACACCTCCCTGCTGGTAGCCCATTGGCCACGGGTCTGCAGGGGGCGGTTTTGCACCAGCAGCTCTTGTGAGCTGCTGGTACAATGCTGAATACGGAGAGCGTATTGCTCTCCACATTTAGCGAGGTCTGTCGGACCTGATCCGCACTGTCAGATCAGGTCCGACAGACATTTGATAAATAGACCTCATAGTCATTTCTTTTGTGCAATAAATGTAATTTTTACGTTTGTGCATGTTTTTATGTTTGTGCACACTTTTATGTTTGTGCACACTTTTATGTTTGTGCACACTTTTATGTTTGTGGCCATTTTGTATGTTTGTGCACACTTTAAAAAAAAAATATTTTAATCACTTAGATCATCTACACATTTTAGGAATTACGTTCTAATAGTCTCACCCACAGCAAAAATATTACATACTTTTATGTTTGTGCACACTTTCAAAGAAACAACAATTCATTACTTACATCATATTTCCTATACAGAATCTGGAAAGTGCATTCTGATATTAAATTGTCACCTACACAGAATGCAGGTTAGGTTAGAGTGGAGTTACCTGGCGGTTGATACGTTTTTATACCAGTATCTTTTGTATTTATGTATGCACCTTTCATTGAATGCTGTTGAGCACATATATTGTTTGTTTATACATACGAAGACCTCGTTATTGTGGATTTGTTCTATTTGATTGATACCTGATATAAATTGAGGTTGCTACATGATTTAAACCCTAATCCGGTGGGGTCCGGTGGGGTGCGAGAATTTTGAGCCGCGCTGCATCAGCTGTTCGAGCGGTCTGTGAAGCAAAGCTCCTTGCTGTTTGTAGAAATAATTTCCTCTACCTCTGATGCTACAGTCTTATCTCATATGATTGAGGGTTGTTAGTGTGAGTATTTTGGGCAAACATAGTATTGTGTAGGACATTTCTATTAACTTGTTTCTACTTTTATAACGCTATGGATTTGTAATGAGTTTATATGGACTTTTATACATCATTGCGTATTTGATATATTTTCCTTTTCATATATATTATACATTCTTTCAATCAATTTCTATTTTGATATAATATTTGTGTATAGATTATTTATGAATTGATCGCCTTATATATTATATAAAAACAATTCTTTAAATGAGTGTTTTAGCTTTGAAGTTCTATATAGCGCATAATCTTGTTTATATATATATATATATATATATATATATATATATGTGTGTGTGTGTGTGTCTATAATAGTGGTCATATGTATTTATGTGCTTATATAAGTATATATGTCTGTAAATACATATGTATAGATATATAAAAATTTATATACATACATATATATCTTTAGACATGTATGTGTATGTATTACTATGTTAAAGTCTTTTTGTTCTAACACCTGAGCTTTCATACCTTTGAGCCCTAATAACTTTTGGTGCAATATTTTTTAAAATAATTTTTCATTAGATAGTGTTATGAGTGTAACTGTACTCTGTAATGTATTATTATTTTTTATTATTATTCAGCTTTATTTTTTTTTTGGTCGACGTTTCGATCCATGTCAGGACCCTTTTCAAGACCAATCTTATAATCGTATCTGCACATCTTGTCTCCGTTGGATAAACAATAAAATAAATAAAGCTGAAGATGCAATGATACTTTAAGCCCTGAGAGTGACTCTACATCCCAAGAAAAAAATTCCATACATATTTTAGAGTACATACAGGTAAAATAATTCTTAAGGGTCAAATCGCCATGACTTCATTCCCACCTTACCCAATAAAGACACAGACACATATTTGGAGGTATAAGACCGTGAAGCAAGGTCGCGTTTATTAAACCAAACCAGGCAAACTCTAAACTTATTAACTTGAGAAGCTTAAGGCTTATCTACGGGTGGCGGCATCTGAGGCTAAACTATATTCTAAGCCTAACCATAATTTAGTATATATATATACAACCAGCGTAGTGAGGTCACCGGCCCGGATTGGTTGTTGCAATGCTCCTGCCGAGCATTGCCCTTCAGAGGCTGGCATCATCCACAAGGGGTTTCTAGGTCAGCAGGCCCGCGGGGAGAGGCGTTACAAGCTGCGACTTGCAACATCATGCCCCTCCCATTAGCTCGACCACACCCTCGCGTAAACCATAAAAATTATTCGGCCGGGACCCCGCCACTCCAGCCGATAATTTCTACTTTTATGCTAGCAAATTGCTCCATACCCTTAAGGGTCATCATTTAGACGTAAGACGCACAACAAACACCCATGATGTGAAGCCAAAAATTACCACTTTGGACTTAAGATCAGCTAGCCTGAGTAGGCATGCCCCTGCCAAAGTCCTAACAAAACCACCCTAATGGCAGCTGTTCCCTCAGTGCCGCCCCCCTTTCCTGCAACAAAATATCAAACATGTTAACAACAAGGGAGGGATGGGCGGGGAAAAAACATTTCTCCAGCAGTTGCAGACAAGAAAGAGGAAGTGTTCCAGCATCCATGCACTTTTATAACAGGTAAGAGTCCCCACCCCACATATTGCAACAATTGTTGCAAACTCACACACTGCACAGCTTTACATTTTAGTCAGGCAGCATAACCCTTAAGACGTTACATGCACAAATATGCCTTCCACTACCATACGGGTAAAATCACCATGACTTCATTCCCACCTTACCCAATAAAGACACAGACACATATTTGGAGGTATAAGACCGTGAAGCAAGGTCACGTTTATTAAACCAAACCAGGCAAACTCTAAACTTATTAACTTGAGAAGCTTAAGGCTTATCTACGGGTGGCGGCATCTGAGGCTAAACTATATTCTAAGCCTAACCATAATTTAGTATATATATATATATATATATATATATATACAACCAGCGTAGTGAGGTCACCGGCCCGGATTGGTTGTTGCAATGCTCCTGCCGAGCATTGCCCTTCAGAGGCTGGCATCATCCACAAGGGGTTTCTAGGTCAGCAGGCCCACGGGGAGAGGCGTTACAAGCTGTGACTTGCAACATCATGCCCCTCCCATTAGCTTGACCACACCCTCGCGGAAACCATAAAAATTATTCGGCCGGGACCCCGCCACAAGACATACCACACCTGCCTCCCATAATGGAGCTCTTGCCGCCACACCTAGGGATAGCTAAATGACATGCCGCCTCAACGCGCCAGCTAGATTAGCCAAAAATAGCTCTAACCCTTCCTCTGTTAAATGAACCCCGTCCGACCTGTACAGCCGCTTGCAGTCCCCCAAGATGTTATCATGCCTGATTACAAAACCACCTTCCTCCACGATCAACCTCCCCACATCTCTGTTCAACTTCTTCCGAATACGGTAGGCTGAACGGTGCACTCTCACATGCCGCCACTGCAAGCTCGCAATCACATTAGACCAAGCCACTCGCACTCCTGGGAAACGCACTTTCAACCAACGTACATCTGATTGAATGATGTTCACCAACTCCAGCACAGGCAAACTCCCCACATCATTTCCACCCAGATGCAGCACTATCAATGAAGGCCATCCCCAACGAAGGAAGGCCTCCTCCAGGCGACCCGGCAAATCACTCCACAACATTCCCCTTTTTCCCAGCCATCTAATTGAAACCGCATCTGGACGAAATCCCAGCTGCTGGCCGCCCGGGCGCTTCAAAGCGTGAATGGCCGCCCAGTGAATGTACGAGTGGCCGACTATCCACGCTCTACACGGAGGGGCTCTTACACCTAAAATCAACAAAAATTCCCATTACTAAGTCCCCGTCCACTTGTTCATACCCCCCTTTTCCAACTATCTACACTTTACTCTGAAGGGATCTAATGTATGTCCTATACCGTTTGGAACTCCACCTTCCCAATTTCTTAATTTCTCACTCCGACGCCCCAGCCGCAGCTGCTCTGGTGGCCGCTCCGATGCGAAAGGAGTGGGGAGCGATGAGCCCAGGGTCCAAGCCGACCCTCTTAGCTGCTTCCTCCAACAACCTCCGAAACTGGATTCTGGACAGGTTAGACCCATCCGCATGAATAAAAAACTGCCTTGAACTCCCTGGCCTTTTAACCGAAAACTCAGAAGCGAGCCGGATGGGGCAACACCCCACAGAGTCCTGCTGCTGTATGGATAACCATACACCTTTCCTTTCTTGATCCGTCTTAGATCTAGGGATAAATAACAATAGCGCTTGCATGTCAAACCTGACATGCTGCGCTTGGATACCATAACCTACCGCCGACCTGGTTGGACTAACTATCTCACCTACTCTCAGGGCCCCAAAGAAAGCAACCGCAAACGCCGCCCTAAACAAAGCAACCTCATACTCGTCTGCGCACACTTCTGGCAGTGCTGCCAATAACGCCCCCAGCCGCTGAATTGTAATGGGCTCTCGCCGATCTGCTGACTTAGCCTCTATCCTACCCCAACCTTTCATTACCTGCCTAACCAGGAACGCATTCGTCCCATCCTGGATCCCCCATTTAACAAAGAAGGATAAGGCAGCTAGCCTTCCTTGCATGGATCCTTTTCTACAGCCACTTTCCTTCAAACACACCATCCACTCAAGCAACAAAGCTGGCGATCCGGATTCCATCGGAACGCCCTTACCCTTGAGGAAGACTTCCCATTCGGCCCAGTACTTGCCGTAGGCCTTCCAGGTAGCAGGTGCCGGCGACGCCTGAACCATTGAAGTCAACACGTCCCCCCTTCCGCCACCTGCCAAAGAAAGGAAGGACAAGGAGTACCAACCTTTGCTGCCCTTGGGGCCAACTTTCTGAATGCCTCCCTTTGGCCTCGCGACAACGCGTCTGCCAATACATTATCGACCCCAGGCACATGCCGCGCCGTAAAGTCAATGTTGTGCTGCAAGCACCGCAGCACCACCCAACGAAGGTAACGCACCACAATAGGGGAAGAGGCTGAAAGATTGTTGATAGCAAACACGACGCTCAGATTATCGCACCAGAATATTACATTCTGGTTTGCTAATTGCCGCCCCCATAACTCAATGGCTACGACAATAGGGAACAATTCCAGGAGTGTAAGGTTCCTGGTCCATCCCCTCTCCATCCAGGCCAGAGGCCACTCCCCGGCACTCCAGGCGCCGTTGAAGTAAGCCCCATAACCCTTTGCACCTGCCGCATCCGTGAACAGATGCAGAGCCTGGCTAGATGTCCTTACTTGCCTCCATAACAAGACCCCATTGAAATCCTCCAGGAACAACCCCCAGATTCTCAAGTCCTCCTTCATATCTGGAGACACCGCACATGACTTGCGGCTCCCACTATCCCCTTTTAGAGGGCCCTCCAACCTCCTGTTGAATACTCTGCCCATCGGGATAACTTTGCACGCGAAATTGAGCAAACCCAGTAAAGACTGCAACTCCTTTATCAAGAGCCGGTCAGCCGCCGGGGCCGAAGAAACCGCGGCCAGCATTCGAACCACCTTATTGTTTGGCAACCTGCACTGCCTTTCTAAAGTATCGATCTCGATACCCAGAAACGTCAGGCAAGTGCATGGCCCCTGGGTCTTGTCCTCCGCCAATGGGACCCCAAAATGCGCAAATAGGGTTCTCATCACCGACATGAGCCGCTCGCACTCGAGCGACCCAGCTCTGCCGATCAGCAGAAAATCGTCCAAGTAATGGGCTATAAGCCCACCCCGCGCTTCTGAAAACACCGCCCAGTGCAAGAATGTGCTGAACATCTCGAAAAAGGCACATGAGACCGAGCAACCCATTGGGAGACAACGATCTACATAGTAAGCACCCTCGAACCAGCACCCCATCAACCGAAAGGATGCCCGATGAATAGGCAACAAGCGGAAGGCCGACTCAATGTCGAGCTTTGCCAAGAGTGCCCCAACACCAGCCTATTGCACCAAAACCATTGCTTGGTCAAACGACTGATAAAAAACTGAGCTAACCTCCGGGTTGATTGCGTCATTGACCGAATTACCTTTCGGGTATGATAAATGCTGAATCAACCGGAATTTCCCCACTTCCTTCTTCGGCACAACCCCCAGTGGGGAAACCACCAAACCCTCAATGGGTGGCTCCCGAAAGGGGCCCACCATGCGACCTAAACTCAGTTCTTTGCCCAGTTTATCCCTCACTACATCAGGGTAGTCATACGCTGACTTGAGGTTCCACTTCTGACGCGCCCCAACCACCGTTCCTACCACTGGAATGAGGAAACCCTCCCGCAGCCCGGCCAGGAGGAGTTCCCCCGCCCTCCTGTCCGGGTATGCCCTGAGCCATGGCTCAAGGGCGGCCACCCTCAACGGCGTTGGTGCCCTTCGCCCCAGCAGCCCCTCTGCCGGCTCCGCGGCCCCCCATCTCTTTCCGTCTAGCACATTCGGTCCCTGGGTGACCAGCTCCGCAGTATATGCAGGAGTGTCGAAAGGAGCAGTTCGCTCCCCGGTCACACTTCCCGTCGTTAAACTTCCAACACTCCCGCCCTTTTCTTTTGACTCCCCCCATCTGCCTACTCCCCCCGGCCCTTGCACCTGAAGGGGGGGAGGGGGAGCGCTCCGACCCCAAACACTGCCATAAATGCACATCCGTGGTGCCAAAGGTCAGCAAAGGGTTCCCCACCATCTTACGCCTATAATCCGCGTCATAAGACCGCCACACCCCTTCCTTATACGTCTTATGGACGAACTCAATAGTTTCCATATATTTTAACACGTCAACCCGCAGCTCAGGCTTCGCCTCCACCAGGCAGGAAGCCAAAACCCTAAAACACGTGCGCCTCTCATCCATTGTCTCCGGTCTCTTGACCTTATTTGGACCTGAGCTGTCCTCGCTCCTCTCCTTGGCCTTATGGGCCTCCAGCGACAGATCGAAAATGTGCACATATTTGCCATCTCTAATTTTTTTGATCGTCTTAGCTTTAAGGTGAGAATGCAATGAGTGCACATTGCAGGGGTAAGCATCCCCTTGCAGCGCCACTTTCCTGTCTGCCACCGCCAAGCTCACAGCTCCTGGCCCTACCTGCTGACCAACACACACTGAGTCCCCCATCTGCGCTCCCCCACCCGGAGCTAGCCTTGATTCCTGTCTCTGTTGCCCAGCTACCAACCTACGAAGATACTTCAATACCCGTTTTTGAGGTTTAGACACTGGCCCTAAGGAGTCGTCACTCTCAGAGCCATTGTCACTAGATGACCCACCCGCACCCTCCCCCAGCACCCCACACAATGCAATCTCACCTGCTCCTGCCACCGCCGGGGGAAGAGCCTCCTGGCTTGGTCCTGTCCTCTGAGTCACCTCTCGCCTAGCATCCTGGCAAACTGCCACCACAGCATCCCCGCTCACCTGTGGAAACAAAACAGAATTGGGAGCACCAGGGATCAAGGAACGGGCACCACCCCCTCCCACTACAGAACTACTTTGCTGACCACCCACCGGGACCCCGGCTCCCAACTGCCCCGTTCCACCAGCCCCTGCGTTTCCAACCACTGACCCATGTCCACCCGCCCTCCCTCTACCCACAACTCCAACATGACCAGGATCCAACCCCCCAGCACTGACCTGAACTGTATGCTGTTGCCCCCCCCACCCCAGAAGAACCCGTGTGCGCCCCTTGGGCCAAAATCGAGGCCAGCCTGAAAATTTCCCCCATCACATCCTGTTGTCCTCTCCCTAGAGGCTCATGCCCAACTTGCAGCCCGCCAACCACCTGGTTACTGCCCCCAGCAGGGCCAAACTCTGGTCCACCACTTCCACTCAAACCCGGCATTGCCATAGCTGCCCTGCCCTCCCCGCCCCAGTGCCCCGCACCAACAGGTCCCCTAGTACCAAAAACCCCAAGGCCCATGGAAGTCCCAGCCTGCGGCTCGGGCCCGCTACTACCAGCACCCATATGCCTACCATGCACCCCCACAAGTGTCTCCAACTGCCAAGTGCCTGACCCCTCATGCCCGCTCACCGCCGCAGCCTGTCCGGTGCTGCCCCTCCCGGATCCCCGGGCTCCCGACTCACCTCTCGCGCCTCCATCCGTCGCCCGCACTCTGCCACGCCCGAAACCGGAAATGCCGTCACACACGCGACACCCGGAAGTGACGTCACTAGCGCGACTACCGGAAGTGACGTCACTCGCGCCTACCACCGACCGAAGGCCTCCACCGAGGGAAGAAGCCCTGCCCGCCGCTCCAGCCTGGACCACGCCGCCGACCGCCGGAACCCCCGCCGGACCACCGTAAACGATGCCGGACTGCTCCACACCCGCCGCAACGCCCGGACCCGCTCCCGCCGAAAGGGCCTGGATTAAGGCCTCGACCGCCGCCCGTACCGCCTCCGGGACAGGTAAGTTAGGTAAGTACCCGTCCCAAGGAGGGGCCGCAGACCCACCGGGGCCACCACTGACAGAGGGGGCACCCTGCAGGCCGTTATCCCCGCCGCCTAAAGCCACCGGGGTAGGGGGGGAACCCACTGGGCCACCAGGCGCGACCACGCGGTATAGGCCCGAAGGCCCCCCGCTCAAAGTTAGGCCCTCCCGCTCACCCTGCAAAACGCGGTGTAGGCCCGAAGGCCCCCCGCTCAAAGTTAGGCCGTCCCGCTCACCCTGCATAACTAGGCCCTCACGTTCCCGGGCGACTAGCGTCCCTGCAGGCCCAAAAACTGGCCCGCTTAATGGCCGACGGCCCTGCGCCACGCGCCCCCGATCCGGGCCTACCCACCCCAAACTAGGCCCCCGCCTGACGCAAGCTGCCCGGCCCTAAACACCTCCGGGAGGCCGATCGAGCCAACCGAAGACCTTTCCACCCCCCCATCGCCTCCGCCACCCCCTGAAACCAACCCCGAATCCTCCAGATCCTCCCCCTGGGACCCAGGGAAAAGGGAAGGGGAGGAAGACACTCCCGAGGGCTCCCCAGAATCCCGGGAAGGGGTGAGGCCCACCCCTTGAGAAGGGCTAAGGCCTACTACCTCACTAACTAAACTGCCACCTCTCCCCCTCACAGATACTCGCCGTGTCACTGGCGAAGATTCCCTCATCCACTTTGGAGGAACCGACTGACGCCTGGGCCGCACCATCTTGCAAGCAAAAACAGAAAAAAACCTTTCTCCAGCAGTTGCAGACAAGAAAGAGGAAGTGTTCCAGCATCCATGCACTTTTATAACAGTTAAGAGTCCCCACCCCACATATTGCAACAATTGTTGCAAACTCACACACTGCACAGCTTTACATTTCAGTCAGGCAGCATAACCCTTAAGACATTACATGCACAAATATGCCTTCCACTACCAAAACAGTGAGTGCTTGGAACTACAACTGTGATTATATATATATATATATACATATATATATATATACTGTATATATGTGTGTACTGTTTGTGATGGATTTTTAATTTTGTGTGTGTGTCATTCTTTACTTATGTTTTTACAATGAGATGTGTAAATTAAATACATTTATTTAAGTTTCTTTATAATGTTTTTACTGGTCTTATCTCCAGCTTATGCTTTATAATTTGTTCTAAAGTCCTGTAAAATGCTGAAAAAAAAGAAGCTAAATATGAAATAAAGTGCTAATCAAACCTAACCCGCCTTAGCCAAGGACAGAGTCTTTCTTTACTGCTTATTCTGGGTCATAAGCACTGATCCATTGACGTTATGAAGGTTCTATATATAATACATTGTGATAGAGGATTTCATAGGATTCTGCAGTTAATTATGACATAACCCTACAGTGTCTGTGTAACCTTGGGTAAGTCTATTAATATACTTTATTTTCAGAAACTATTACTAGCTACACAGGACAAGGTATCATTCTGGCTACATACAGTTTCACAGCAACAGTTACACAGTATATATACTTCTGCAGACATAATGACTCATATTTTCATTGCTTGAAATTCAGGGATGCTACAGAGGTGTTCGCAAAAGAGTGTCTGAAACCCATAATGTTTAGGTAGATTGAGATAGATAGATAGATAGATAGATAGATAGATAGATAGATGATAGATAGATAGATAGATAGATAGATAGATAGATAGATAGATGATAGATAGATAGATAGATAGATTGATAGATAGATATTGGCAGACATACAGAATGATATTTATATATATATATATATATATATATCAGAAATAAAGGGTTTTCGTAATGTGAGCCACACCTAGGTGTGGGCCACACTGGAGGCGCAAAAAATATTAACACCTGTACGAGATAAGCTGCTGGAGTAAACAAGAGAGATATATATATAAAGAGAGAGAGAGATGGATAGATAGATAGATAGATAAATATAGACAGAGATATATAGATAGATAGATAGATAGATAGATATAGACAGACAGATATATAGATAGATAGACAGACAGATAGAGAGATGATAAATAGATAAATAGATAGAAATATAAATGATAGATAGATGGATATAAATAGAAAGCTTAAAATCTAATCTTCCCAATAAAATCGTTAATTGTAGGCTACAGTCAATATGTTTGTGTTTTGCCACTCATGAACAAAGACAAATAAATGTGTAAATGTAAGACAAAATGATCTAGTGCTGATTATTAATTCTTGTGCTAACCTTACTATACTACAGCTTCTCAGAGATATTAAAGGTCACCCCTATGACAAACAAGATGTGTGTAAAGATAGGAATCAATGAGAAGCGCAAAGCTGCTGAGAATAGCACTAGTCGGCTGAGTAATAGAAATGTATTTATTTTATGCAATCTTTTTATATAAAGTTTGGATGTTATGTGTGAGATTTTTTACTTGCTATAGGAAATGTAATTAATATGTTTTTTATATGTTTTAATATGCTTTACTGCAAATGATCCTAGTGCACATTTATATATATCTGTGTGTGTGTGTGTGTTTATATGTGTGTGTGTGTGTGTGTTTATGTGTGTGTGTGTGTGTGTGTTTATATGTGTGTGTGTGTGTGTCTGTGTGTGTGTGTTTATATGTGTGTGTGTGTCTGTGTGTGTGTGTTTATATATGTGTGTTTGTGTGTGTGTGTTTATATGTGTGTGTCTGTGTGTTTATATGTGCGTGTGTGTTTATATGTGTGTGTCTGTGTGTGTGTGTTTATATGTGTGTGTGTGTACATATGTATCTATGTGTTTATATGTGTATATATGTCTGTAAATACATATATACACATTTAAATACATCTGTACACACATATAAACACACACACACATATAAACACACACACACACATATAAACACACACACACACATATAAACACACACACACAGACACACACATATAAACACACACACACACATATAAACACACACACACACACACATATATATATATACAGTATATTTAGACATGTTACTGTACTTTGTAAATTATTTGCTTTATGTTTTGTGACACTTTTTTGTTTTACAAAACAGATAACCAGAGCTCTGAGGATGTGCTAACATACACGTTAACTTCAATTGCTCGGAAGCGATCACATTTACTTTCAACGTGTAATTTGAGAGCTGAACCCAAGGTTCACAAACAGCATTGATAAACCCCTTACCACCCCTGAGCAACTGTTAGCACACTCGTTATCTGTTTTTACACCTGATGAAACGGCCATGTTAGATCTTTTTATTCTATATTAGACTATTTCCACGAGCATCATTTTAAGTTTATTTTAAATCAGCATAGCTTGTGAATACCACACATAGTTTGTGGAGGCTTTTACGAAGCTGGGAAAGTTACAAGATACAAGATAGAAGTTGGTAACTGCAGTTTTTCAAAAACATCCTTTCTGAATCCCATTTTGGGCAGTCGACTAGAGGTTTGAGTGGCCTGGAGAACACGGGGAAAGCTGTCTGGACGACTTTAAGAGTCCAGGAAGCCCTTGTAGCACTTCTCAAGTGCCTATAATCCTGTAAGTACATACAACTGTGCACTGGCTTTTACCTGCATCGTTGATTGTGCACTATGGTGGCGCCTTCTTTTTTAACACTCGTAATCTGGACCTTAATAAGGTAGTTGGCTAAGCATTATTTGGCACCAGTGTTTGCCATTGATTTTCATCTTTAAATAAAGCTTTTTCAAGCAAAAACAAAACTCTTTAATCATAAAGCATTACATATGAGACTAAAACAAACTATTGTCTCTTACACTCTTGTTCTGTGCTACAAGAACATGTTTAATGTATAACTTAATGCATCAAAACTATAAAACATTTAGTTGAGCTTTAGCTAGATGTAATAAAGTGTATTAAAAAGATTTGTCAGAATGATGTTCGCTGATGTTCTTTGTTGTTCTTTTCCTGAGCAACAGAAGAATTTACTTTTAAGTGCTCACATTATTTTCTGAACACAAGACAGTGACATTTAAAAAACAATAATAAAAATATGGATTAAATATGTTAGTTGAAACAAAGATACCATCGGAAGGTGACATATATGTGTCCCCTGCTCTGTACAGTATGTAACAATAAGTAATATATTAAACTTATTGTTGTATTTGGAGGGACCAGAAGTGGAATGTCTAGATATAGGTCAAGCACAGGAAAAACACTAATAAGACACCTTCACTTTCAAATAGCCCTATCTGATTGGTCAATTGTGGCCTCATTTAATGGTTACAGTCTACTAAAATGCTTTTATTGTTTAAAAAGATAGATAATCCCTTTATTACCCATTCCCCAGTTTTGCATAACCAACACAGTTATATTAATATACATTTTAACTCTCTGATTTCCTTGTACCTAAGCCTCTGCAGACTGCCCCCTTATTTAATTTCTTTTTGACAGACTTGTATTTTAGCCAATCAGTGCTGGTTCCTAAGTATCTCCATGGGAGTGAGCACAATGTTTTCTATATGGTACACTTGTGTAGCTGTAAAACTGTCAGGGCTTTTTATCTTCACTTTGACCTCTGCTTTGTTTATAGACATCTGTGTCTTTCTTACCTTTATTATCTGATTTAAGGATTTATACTTTGCCTGGTTACACTCAACTGATTTTGGGCTAAAACCCAGCTAATCTCAGTTACTGAGTTTGGATCCTGAATATTCTGTGTTGCTGTTTCTTGGTAGTTCCCAGTGTTTGACATTAACTTGTCTAACCAACCCTTCTACCCTGTTTGGACCTTGTTTTGTGACCCCCTACTATTATCAACAGGTAGGTACCTCAATCATTACTAGTGAAGTTGTTGAGTTAGGTACAAACTCCAGCTCAAGGATTTGAATCAGTTTTATTTAATCTAATCTCAGCCAGTGGGGTAAAGACAATTTTATAATGAGCTTCAACATGACATTGAAATACTTGCATTCTGTTAAGTTTAAAAAGCTGAAGTACTGATGATTTTAAAGGGACATTAAACAATAAGGCCTAGATTTAGAGTTCGGCGGTAGCCGTCAAAACCAGCGTTAGAGGCTCCTAACGCTGGTTTTGGCCGCCCGCTGGTATTTGGAGTCAGTGATTAAAGGGTCTAACGCTCACTTTACAGCCGCGACTTTTCCATACCGCAGATCCCCCTACGCCATTTGCGTAGCCTATCTTTTCAATGGGATCTTTCTAACGCTGGTATTTAGAGTCGTTTCTGCAGTGAGCGTTAGAGCTCTAACGACAAGATTCCAGCCGCCTGAAAAAAGCAGGAGTTAAGAGCTTTCTGGCTAACGCCGGTTTATAAAGCTCTTAACTACTGTACCCTAAAGTACACTAACACCCATAAACTACCTATGTACCCCTAAACTGAGGTCCCCCCACATCGCCGCCACTCGATTAAAATTTTTAACCCCTAATCTGCCGACCGCCACCTACGTTATACTTATGTACCCCTAATCTGCTGCCCCTAACCCCGCCGACCCCTATATTATATTTATTAACCCCTAACTTGCCCCCCACAACGTCGCCGCAAGCTACTTAAAATAATTAACCCCTAATCTTCCGACCGCAAATCGCCGCCACCTACGTTATCGCTATGTACCCCTAATCTGCTGCCCCTAACATCGCCGACCCCTATGTTATATTTATTAACCCCTAATCTGCCCCCCACAACGTCGCCGACACCTGCCTACACTTATTAACCCCTAATCTGCCGAGCGGACCTGAGCGCTACTATAATAAAGTTATTAACCCCTAATCCGCCTCACTAACCCTATCATAAATAGTATTAACCCCTAATCTGCCCTCCCTAACATCGCCGACACCTACCTTCAATTATTAACCCCTAATCTGCCGACCGGAGCTCACCGCTATTCTAATAAATGTATTAACCCCTAAAGCTAAGTCTAACCCTAACACTAACACCCCCCTAAGTTAAATATAATTTTTATCTAACGAAATAAATTAACTCTTATTAAATAAATGATTCCTATTTAAAGCTAAATACTTACCTGTAAAATAAATCCTAATATAGCTACAATATAAATTACATTTATATTATAGCTATTTTAGGATTAATATTTATTTTACAGGCAACTTTGTAATTATTTTAACCAGGTACAATAGCTATTAAATAGTTAAGAACTATTTAATAGTTACCTAGTTAAAATAATAACAAATTTACCTGTAAAATAAATCCTAACCTAAGATATAATTAAACCTAACACTACCCTATCAATAAAATAATTAAATAAACTACCTACAATTACCTACAATTAACCTAACACTACACTATCAATAAATTAATTAAACACAATTGCTACAAATAAATACAATTAAATAAACTATCTAAAGTACAAAAAATAAAAAAGAACTAAGTTACAGAAAATAAAAAAATATTTACAAACATAAGAAAAATATTACAACAATTTTAAACTAATTACACCTACTCTAAGCCCCCTAATAAAATAACAAAGACCCCCAAAATAAAAAATTCCCTACCCTATTCTAAAATACAAAAATTACAAGCTCTTTTACCTTACCAGCCCTGAACAGGGCCCTTTGCGGGGCATGCCCCAAGAATTTCAGCTCTTTTGCCTGTAAAAAAAAACATACAATACCCCCCCCCCAACATTACAACCCACCACCCACATACCCCTAATCTAACCCAAACCCCCTTAAATAAACCTAACACTAATCCCCTGAAGATCTTCCTACCTTGTCTTCACCATCCAGGTATCACCGATCCGTCCTGGCTCCAAGATCTTCATCCAACCCAAGCGGGGGTTGGCGATCCATAATCCGGTGCTCCAAAGTCTTCCTCCTATCCGGCAAGAAGAGGACATCCGGACCGGCAAACATCTTCTCCAAGCGGCATCTTCTATGTTCTTCCATCCGATGACGACCGGCTCCATCTTGAAGACCTCCAGCGCGGATCCATCCTCTTCTTCCGACGACTAGACGACGAATGACGGTTCCTTTAAGGGACGTCATCCAAGATGGCGTCCCTCGAATTCCGATTGGATGATAGGATTCTATCAGCCAATCGGAATTAAGGTAGGAATTTTCTGATTGGCTGATGGAATCAGCCAATCAGAATCAAGTTCAATCCGATTGGCTGATCCAATCAGCCAATCAGATTGAGCTCGCATTCTATTGGCTGTTCCGATCAGCCAATAGAATGCGAGCTCAATCTGATTGGCTGATTGGATCAGCCAATCGGATTGAACTTGATTCTGATTGGCTGATTCCATCAGCCAATCAGAAAATTCCTACCTTAATTCCGATTGGCTGATAGAATCCTATCATCCAATCGGAATTCGAGGGACGCCATCTTGGATGACGTCCCTTAAAGGAACCGTCATTCGTCGTCTAGTCGTCGGAAGAAGAGGATGGATCCGCGCTGGAGGTCTTCAAGATGGAGCCGGTCGTCATCGGATGGAAGAACATAGAAGATGCCGCTTGGAGAAGATGTTTGCCGGTCCGGATGTCCTCTTCTTGCCGGATAGGAGGAAGACTTTGGAGCACCGGATTATGGATCGCCAACCCCCGCTTGGGTTGGATGAAGATCTTGGAGCCAGGACGGATCGGTGATACCTGGATGGTGAAGACAAGGTAGGAAGATCTTCAGGGGATTAGTGTTAGGTTTATTTAAGGGGGTTTGGGTTAGATTAGGGGTATGTGGGTGGTGGGTTGTAATGTTGGGGGGGGGGTATTGTATGTTTTTTTTTACAGGCAAAAGAGCTGAAATTCTTGGGGCATGCCCCGCAAAGGGCCCTGTTCAGGGCTGGTAAGGTAAAAGAGCTTGTAATTTTTGTATTTTAGAATAGGGTAGGGAATTTTTTATTTTGGGGGTCTTTGTTATTTTATTAGGGGGCTTAGAGTAGGTGTAATTAGTTTAAAATTGTTGTAATATTTTTCTTATGTTTGTAAATATTTTTTTATTTTCTGTAACTTAGTTCTTTTTTATTTTTTGTACTTTAGATAGTTTATTTAATTGTATTTATTTGTAGCAATTGTGTTTAATTAATTTATTGATAGTGTAGTGTTAGGTTAATTGTAGGTAATTGTAGGTAGTTTATTTAATTATTTTATTGATAGGGTAGTGTTAGGTTTAATTATATCTTAGGTTAGGATTTATTTTACAGGTAAATTTGTTATTATTTTAACTAGGTAACTATTAAATAGTTCTTAACTATTTAATAGCTATTGTACCTGGTTAAAATAATTACAAAGTTGCCTGTAAAATAAATATTAATCCTAAAATAGCTATAATATAAATGTAATTTATATTGTAGCTATATTAGGATTTATTTTACAGGTAAGTATTTAGCTTTAAATAGGAATAATTTATTTAATAAGAGTTAATTTATTTCGTTAGATAAAAATTATATTTAACTTAGGGGGGTGTTAGTGTTAGGGTTAGACTTAGCTTTAGGGGTTAATACATTTATTAGAATAGCGGTGAGCTCCGGTCGGCAGATTAGGGGTTAATAATTGAAGGTAGGTGTCGGCGATGTTAGGGAGGGCAGATTAGGGGTTAATACTATTTATGATAGGGTTAGTGAGGCGGATTAGGGGTTAATAACTTTATTATAGTAGCGTTCAGGTCCGCTCGGCAGATTAGGGGTTAATAAGTGTAGGTAGGTGTCGGCGACGTTGTGGGGGGCAGATTAGGGGTTAATAAATATAACATAGGGGTCGGCGATGTTAGGGCAGCAGATTAGGGGTACATAGGGATAACGTAGGTGGCGGCGGTTTACGGAGCGGCAGATTAGGGGTTAAAAGTGTAATGCAGGGGTCAGCGATAGCGGGGGCGGCAGATTAGGGGTTAATAAGTGTAAGGTTAGGGGTGTTTAGACTCGGGGTACATGTTAGAGTGTTAGGTGCAGACGTAGGAAGTGTTTCCCCATAGGAAACAATGGGGCTGCGTTAGGAGCTGAACGCTGCTTTTTTGCAGGTGTTAGGTTTTTTTTCAGCTCAAACAGCCCCATTGTTTCCTATGGGAGAATCGTGCACGAGCACGTTTTTGAGGCCGGCCGCGTCCGTAAGCAACTCTGGTATCGAGAGTTGCATTTGCGGTAAAAATGCTCTACGCTCCTTTTTTGGAGCCTAACGCAGCATTTGTTTGAACTCTCGATACCAGAGTTAAATTTATGGTGCGGCCAGAAAAAAACCCGCGGAGCGTTAACAGCCCTTTTACCGCCAAACTCCAAATCTAGCCGTAAATAAATGATAGATAGAATGATGCATTCAAAGAAAAGATTAGTCTGAGAATAACATGTACATGTATTTTTTTAATGTATTATTAGTTGTTTAAATAGTGATAAAATAGGTGTTAAGATTTAATGTCTAAAAAACAATGGGAGATGCAATGTTGTAACCTAGGAAACCTTCTCTGCTGTGGCCAATTAGGCAAAGTTATAAATAGGTCACTAGAGTATTCAGCCAATGGCTGTGTGTTATATAACAGTGTTCTGCTCTTCCTTTGTTAACAGAAACTGAAATGCTCACATTGGGCATATTTATCAAGCTCCGAATGGAGCTTGATGCCCTGGCTCACCAGAAACAGCAGTTATGAAGCAGGCTCGCCAGAAACAGCAGTTATGAAGCAGCGGTCACAAAGACTGCTGCTCCATAACCTGTCTGCCTGCTTTGAGCAGGCAGACAGACATTTCCAGAAATCAACCCAATTGAGTACAATCGGGTTGATTGACACCCCCTGCTGGCGGCCTATTGGCCGCGAGTCTGCAGGGGGCGGCGTTGCACCAGCAGCTCTTGTGAGCTGCTGGTGCAATGCTGAATACGGCATGCGTATTGCTCACCGTATTCAGCGTGGTCTGTCGTACCTGATCCGCACTGAATACGTACGGTGTCCTAAGTCCGAATGAAGGTTCCTTTAAATGACGTCATCCAAGATGGCGTCCCTCGATTACCGATCGGCTAATAGGATTCTATCAGCCAATCGGAATTAAGGTAGGAAAAATCTGATTGGTTGATGTAATTAGCCAATCGGATTGAACTTCAATCCGATTGGCTGATTGGATGAGCCAATAGAATTAACCTCGCATTCTATCAGCCAATCGGAATTCAAGGGACGCCATCTTGGATGATATAATTTAAAGGAGCCTTCATTCGGACATAGGACATTGTACGAAGAGGATGGCTCCGCGTCGGATTAATTCAAGATGGCTCCGCTCCGGTTGATTGAAGATTGAAGATGCCGCTTGGATGAAGACATCTGCCGCTTGGAAGACCTCTTCTGCCCTGATCGGATGAAGACTTCTGCCGCTCAGGATGTCCACTTCTGGCCCATCGGTGCTCGGCTGGGTGAACACGGCTCCAGGTAGGGTGATCTTCAGGGGGGGTAGTGTTAGGTTTTTTTAAGGGGGGATAGGGTGGGTTTTAGAGTAGGGGTATGTGGGTGGTGGGTTGTAATGTTGGGGGTGAGGATTGTATTTTTATTTACAGGTAAAAGAGCTGATTACTTTAGGGCAATGCCCCGCAAAAAGCTCTTTTAAGGGCTGGTAAAAGAGCTGATTACTTTTTAATTTAGGATAGGGTAGGGCATTTTATTATTTTGGGGGGCTTTTTATTTTATTAGGGGGTTTAGATTAGGTGTAATTAGTTTAAACTTCTTGTAATTCTTTTTTATTTTTTGTAATTTAGTGTTTGTTTGTTTTTTGTAATATAGTTTAGTTTATTTAATTGTATTTTAATTTAGATAATTGTAGGTAATTTATTTAATTAATTTATTGATAGTGTAGTGTTAGGTGTATTTGTAACTTTTATGATTTATTTTACAGGTAATTTTGTAATTATTTTAACTAGGTAGCTATTAAATAGTTATTAACTATTTAATAGCTATTGTACCTAGTTAAAATAAATACAAAGTTGCCTGTAAAATAAATATAAATCCTAAAATAGCTACAATGTAACTATTATTTATATTGTAGCTATATTAGGGTTTATTTTATAGGTAAGTATTTAGTTTTAAATAGAATTAATTTATTTAATGATAGTAAATTTATTTAGTTTAATTTAAATTATATTTAAGTTAGGGGGGTGTTAGGGTTAGGGTTAGACTTAGGTTTAGCGGTTAATAACTTTATTATAGTAGCGGCGACGTTGGGGTGGGAGATTAGGGGTTAATAATTGTAGGTAGGTGGCGGCGATGTTAGGGAGGGCAGATTAGGGGTTAATAAAATTTATTATAGTGTTTGAAAGGCGGGAGTGCAGCGGTTTAGGGGTTAATACATTTATTATAGTGGTGGCGAGGTCCGGTCGGCAGATCAAGGGTTAATAAGTGTAGGTAGGTGGCGGCGAGGTTGGGAGGGGCAGATTAGGGGGTAATAAATATAATATAGGTTTCGGCGATGTTAGGGGCAGCAGATTAGGGGTTCATAGGTATAATGTAAGTTGCGGCGGTGTCCGGAGCAGGAGATTATGGGTTAAAAAAATGTATTATAGTGTTTGCGATGTGGGGGGGGGCCTCGGTTTAGGGGTTCATAGGTAGTTTATGGGTGTTAGTGTACTTTATAGCACAGTAGTTAAGAGCTTTATGTTTCAGCGTTAGCCCATAAAACTCTTAACTACTGACTTTTTTTTGCGGTTGGAGTCTTGTCGGTAGAGGGTCTACCGCTCACTTCTTCCAAGACTTGTAATACCAGAGTTAGGCAAATCCCATTGAAAACATAGGATACGCAATTTACGTAAGGAGATCTGTGGTAGCCTCGAGATGCGGAAAGAAAGTGAGTGGTAGACCCTTTCCTGCCTGACTCGTAATACCAGCGTTAGATAAAAAGCAGCGTTAGGACCCCTTAATGCTGCTTTTTAAGGCTAACGGAGAACTCGTAATCTAGCCGAAAGTGTTTTAATGTTGCTTTAAATACATAGACCCCTATTTAAGAAAGTCTGGCGGACCTGATCCGACAGTGCGGATCAGGTCCGCCAGACCTCACTGAATACGGCGAGCAATACGCTCGCCGTATTCAGCATTGCACCAGAAGCTCACAAGAGCTGTTGGTGCAATGCTGCCCCCTGCAGACTCGAGGCCAATGGGCCGCCAGCAGGAGGGTGTTAATAAACCCAATCGTACCCGATCTGGTTTATTTCTGGCAATGTCTGTCCGCCTGCTTAGAGCAGACGGACAGGTTATGGGGCAGCGGTCTTTAGACTGCTGCTTCATAACTGCTGTTTCTGGAGAGCATGCAGGCTCGCCAGAAACACGGGGCATCAAGCCCCATACGGAGCTTGATACATATGCCCATAGGAAAGAGTCTTTATTGATTAAAATTAGCAATGTATCTATGTATGTAATACGTCTCTTAAAAGTTAAAGTTATGTTTGTAGCTTCTAATAGTTGAGTTTTAGCAAAGCCCCTAAGAGGAAGAATGGTGATTGTAGCTAAAGGAGAATAAATTTACAATTTGGACCTATTCTAATGATTAGAGTATTTTTTATTGCACAATTACTTGCCTAAAACTATGGATCCGGTTATCAAACACTTGCAGGTAGCATTTTATTGTAATGTATGTTTTTCTCCTTCTATGATCCATGAGGTAAACAGATCTCAAGCTAAAATTTGCTTTTCTAAAATTCTTTGAGAAACTTCACAATACTGACAAATGACCTATAGAGAATCGGTCCCTATAGCTACCATTTGTATTTAGCTCCAGACCATTAGCACAGTACCCATCATAAATTTACCCTTGGTTAAACACATAGGTATAGACAAGCACACATAAGAGCATTTTTTATCCACGTTCTATGTCCCTTTAAGGCAAAAAATTTATTGGACCCATCAATAAAATGGATGAGATTACAAGAAGACAACGCTAGTTAGTGATATATGACATACAACCTCTAGTCGTATTTTGACACATATTTAACGCAGACCAGGTAGTGATACGGCAAACTTTAAGAATGCAGATCAATGCCATATTTTATTAGCACAGTAAATATCACAAATAACAAACATTCTTGCTCTTTATGTGATCAGTATGGTGCACCTCCAGAATCCTGATGCTAAAGCATTAATACAATGAATGTTGTGTCTTCTGTGCCACACAGCGTTTGCCTGTGTGCATGCTACTGATAAGGACAATCATAATGATTAACGTACAGATTTAAACCTTCATTGTGTTTAGTGCAAACAACTAAGTGTTCATTCTGCACATTTAAATGACAAAATTAATAGCAAAGCGTTTGCTCTTATTATTACAGTCTTCCAAATCTCCAACTTATTATCGGCAATGGTCTCAGCTTGCTGTAAAATTCAAGTAAATGAAAATACACTTTGATAGATGAAAGCCACCTTCACACAGAACACAGCATAATGATCGCCTTTTGCAAGAATGAAAACAGGGGCAATAAAATCATGCTGAGTCATAATGAAAGTGGATGAAAATACAGACCTGAAATGCTTTAGGATAAATCAGGGTTGTAAAGCTGAGACCCAGGGGCCACAGTGCCTTATACATTCTCTTTCACTATTACATTAATTAAGATTATACAGGATAGTTATTTGATGGTTGAGGCCGGGAGTATCAGGGAGGGGTGGAGTAGCATAAATGGGAGAATTGTGATTGGGAGAGGGTGGAGTTTAGAAAGGAAAGGGCATGATTGGGTGGAAGAGGGTAGGTTGGGGGCATAACTAGATGGTCTTCATCAAAATGGGACTTTTATAAAGTCTTGAAGAATGTTGGGAGGGATAGTAGAAAGAGCTCCCAAACCATTACAATCCAAACTGAAGACCATTCTGAAATTTTCAAAACACACAATCACCTAGATTACGAGTTTTCCGTTGTGGCTCGTAACACTGAAAAAATGTCATTTTCAGAGTTAAAACAGCGCCGCAGCCATTACAAGTCTTGTCGGTATTGGTGTACCGCATATCTTTTAGCCTGTAACGCAACGTCAATACTGCACTCCTAAAAATTACGTTTTTTCATGAAACTCCCATAGCACTGGTATTACGAGTTTTGCAGTGAGGCTAAAAAGTGAACGTTACACCCTATAACGGCAAGATCCGTACCGCCATCTAAAGTCAGCAGTTGTGAGTTTTACACTACAAATCTGTAGCATAAAACTCATTACTAAAGTGTTAAAAAGTACACTAAACACCCATAAACTACCTATTAACCCCTAAACCGAGGCCTTCCTGCATCGCAAACACTAGAATAAACTCATTAACCCCAAATCTGCCGCTCCCGACATCGCCGCCACTAATAAAATGTATTAACCCCTATTCTGTCGCTCCCCAACATTGTCGCCACTATAATAAACCTATTAACCCCTAAACCGCCACCCTCCCGCATCACAAACACTATTTAAATATTATTAACCCCTAATCTGCCGTCCGCCCACACCGCGGCTATAATAAACCTATTAACCCCTAAACCGAAAGCCCCCACAACGACATAAACTAAAATAAACTATTAACCCTTAACTGAAAGCCCCCCACAATGGAATATACTAAAAAAAAACTATTAACCCCTAAACCTAACTTTATATTAAAATAACAATTTCCCTATCTTAAATTAAATTAAAACTTACCTGTCAAATTTAAAAAATTAATTATTAAACTAAAATTAAACTAGCTACCAATTAAATAAAACTAAACTACACATTAAAAAAATCCTAACACTACTCTAAAAATTACAAAAGGTATCTAATTACAAAAAATATATAAATAAATTACAAAAAAAACAAAACACTAAATTTGTGGAATTTATCAAAAATAAAAAGAATTACACCTAATCTAATAGCCCTATCAAAATAAAAAGCCCCCCCCCCCCAAATAAAAAAAAACCCTAGCCTACAATAAACCACCAATGGCCAACCAATAAACCACCTTTTGTGGGGCATTGCCCCAAATATATCAGATCTTTTCCCTGTTAAAAAAATACAAACACACCCTCAACAGTAAAACTCACCAGCCAACCGACCCCCCCAATTAAAAAAAACATCTAAAATATCCTAAGCTTACCATTGCCCTGAAAATGGCATTTGTATGGGCATTGCCCTTAAAAGGGCATTTAGCTCTATTACATTGTCCAAACTGTAATCTAAAAACAAAACCCACTTGTAAAAAAAACCTAACACTAACCCCCGACGATCCACTTACAGTTGTTGAAGTCCCGCTTGAAGGATCCATCCAGCCGGCGAAGTCATCATCCATGCGGAAATAAGTCTTCATCCAGGTGGCGTCTTCTATCTTCATCTAGCCGGAAAAGTCCTCATCCATGCAGCAAGAAGTTTTCATCCAGGCGGCCTCTTCAATCTTCATCTAGCCAGCGCAGAGCAGGTCCATCCTAAAGACATGCGTCCAATTCATGCGGTCACCGCAGTATACTGATTCTTCAATGCAAGTGATGCAATCCAAGATGGCGTCCCTTGCATTCCTATTGGCTGAAAATTTTTCAATCAGCCAATAGGAATTAGAGCTGCTAAAATCCTATTGGCTGTTCCAATCAGCCAATAGGATTGAGCTCTTATTCTATTGGCTGTTCCAATCAGCCAGTAGGATTAAGCTCTCATTCTATTGTATGTTCTAATCAGCCAATAGGATTGAGCTCTCATTCTATTGGCTGTTCCAATCAGCCAATAGAATGAGAGCTCAATCATATTGGCTAATTGGAACAGCCAATAGGATTTTAGCAGCTCTAATTCCTATTGGCTGATTGAAATCTTTCAGCCAATAGGAATGCAAGGGACGCCATCTTGGATTGCGTCACTTGCATTGAAGAATCAGTATACAGCAGCGACCGTATGAAGAGGATGCTCCGCTCCAGATGTCTTCAGGATGGACCCGCTCTGCGCCGGCTGGATGAAGATCGAAGAGGCCACCTGGATGAAGACTTCTTGCCACATGGATGAGGACTTTGCCGGCTGGATGAAGATAGAAGAGGCCGTCTGGATGAAGGCTTCTTGCCGCATGGATGATGACTTTGTTGGCTGGATGGATCCTTCAAGTGGGACTTCAACAACTGTAAGTGGATCGTCAGGGGTTAGTGTTAGGTTTTTTTAAGGGTTCTTTGGGTGGTTTTTTTTTAGATTAGGGTGTGGGCAATGTAAAAGAGCTAAATGCCCATTTTAGATAGTTTTTTTTAATTGGGGGGATGGTTGGGTGGTGGGTTTTACTGTTGGGGGGGGTATTTGTGTTTTTTTTACAGGTAAAAGAGCTGATATCTTTGTGGCAATGCCCCACAAAAGGTCATTTTAAGGGCCATTGGTAGTTTATTGTAGGCTAGGTTTTTTTTTTATTTTGAGTGTGCTTTTTTATTTTGATAGAGCTGTTAGATTAGGTGTAATTCTTTTTTATATTTTGATGATTTCGTTTTCTATTTTGTGTAATGTATATTTTTAGGGGGTGTTTTATTTTTTGTAGCAAAAGAGCTGTTTAACTTAGGGCATTGCCCTACAAAAGGCCCTTTTAAGGGCCCCCCAAAAGGCCCTTTTAAGGGCCCTTGGTAGTTTGGGGGGTTGTATAGTGTTAGGGGGTGTTTGTATTTTTTTTGGAGCAAAAGAGCTGTTTAACTCAGGGCATTGCCCTACCAAGGGCCCTTTTAAGGGCCCCCAAAAAGGCCCTTTTAAGGGTCCCCAAAAAGGCCCTTTTAAGGGCCATTGGTAGTTTATTCTAGATTAGGCTTTTTTTATTCTTTTTTTTTAAGGGTATTAGAATAGGATTAATTTTTATTTTTTTGGATAATTTTTTTTTTTTTGTAATGGTAGGTTTTTTATTTTTGTAATGGTAGGTTTTTTTTTATTTTTTGTAATTTTAGGTTTTAGTTTAAGGCATCTTAGGTTTTATTCGACAGGTAAGTTTGTATTTATTTTAGCTAGGTAGTTAGTAAATAGTTAATAAATACAAACTTACCTGTGAAATAAAACCTAAGCTAGCTACAATATGACTATTGGTTATATTTTAGCTGGATTAGGTTTTATTTCACAGGTAAATATTTAGTTTTAACTAGGTATTATTTAGTTAATAATTGTAAATTTAATTTAGATCTACTTTAATTTTTTTAAAGTTAGGGGATGTTAGGGTTAGGGGTTAATAGTTTAATTTAGGATGTTGCAATGTGGGGGGCTGGTGGTTTAGGGGTTAATAGCTTTATTTAGGTGGCGGCGATATCGGGAGAGGCAGGTTCGGGGTTAATATTTTTATTTAGTGTATTCAAAAATACAAGCCATTTGGGAGCGCATCATCTGTCTTACCTTCTCCTTCGTTATAATCCGTGTTTCTATTGCACCGCAATGGAGAGTGGGTGGGAGCTTACTACCTATTGGTCCAGGGTATAACGTTGGCGCCTCCAGCTGGCGTGCCTGCACTGCACGCTAATAGTAATGCAAGAGTCCAAGTGTTAGTAGAGGCGCACAGACAGACTTCGGTTGTATAAAATCCATATATTTATTATCAAAAAAGATAAAAAGAAAACCACTATCCTCCGGTCAGTGTTAAAACCAAGAAAAGTCCAAGTGTGTGAACAGGGGCTCCACACAGACGCGTTTCGTGCAGTTGCGCACTTGATCACTGCATACTGGAGCCTCTGTTCAAACCTTCTTTTATACCATTTAAAGAAGTACACTTCCAATTAACACACCTGAACAGCATCAAATATTCTGATGTATGGCATTGATTGAAAATTCAAACAAAAGTATGTCAGCATCTCTATTATTGCTAATATAAAAAAACAGGAAGAACAAATTGAAAAATAGAATACAAATCCGAACTACTGAATATACATATCTTTCTAAGGTTTTAAACACCTTTATACTCCATTATGAATCTCTATACTTTAAAGATAAAGATAAACTTCCAAACAGAACTATTAACTTGCTTTTGGACTGCAATTAATAAAACTAAGTATTATAGACATGTACAGTAATTTATTTGACATTAATCTATTTAAACACCTGAGACATGTAACATTGTCTATCAGAGAATATTTCTTGAGAAACACTTCTCAGTCTATACCCCAATTTAAAGCATAGACCATAAATAGTGAATCTTATATGAATTTTTAGATAAATGCCCTATTTCTTTATGTATGAATATCTATTGCTTTGTATGTTGAGTTTTACACTACTGCCGCTCACTATGCAGAGTCTCCGGCACCTAGAGTATGCATTTAGTATATGCTGACATAAAATAGTTTATTATATTGTCATTGTTAAAACTACTCTAGATAAAAAACAACAAGGAAATACTGAGCTCCGTCAATTAGGTGAATAGATCCAAATCACGTCTCATGTTAAATCCTAGCGGATAGCTTGTTTTTAAGGAGAAAATCCAAAAGACCTCCCTTTTATTAAGGACTGTTTCTCTGTCACCCCCCTCCCCTCTTAAGTAGGGGCACAAAATCTATGCCCTGGACAGATAATGCTGAAGAATCCGCATTATGTTTCATTTTGAAATGCCTGGCAACAGGTGTGTCTGAGAAATCATCCTCAATTGATCGAATATGCTCTAAAAACCTCTCTTTTAGTGGGCTGATAGTTTTACCTGTATACTTTATATTACAAATATTACATGTCAATAAATAAAGGACATGTGTAGTAGAGCAATTGATGAAAAAATGTATATTGTGTTCACATTTCTAAACTTTTCTCATCCATTTCAGTACCATCAAAGACAAAGAATAGATCGTCAATATTTCAAAAATATTGTATAATCTGATTTCTAAAAGGATTGCCATCTCCAAAGATGTGGGACTGCTCCCACCAACCCATAAAAAAAAAAGGTTGGCATATGAGGGGGCAAATTTTGCCCCATCGCAGTCCCACATCTTTGGAGGTAGCAATCATTCAATAGACCATATTAAAAATATCTTAGTAGCTGATTCAAAATCACTTTGTGTATTAAGAAAAAATTCCATAGCATCCATACCTTTGTCATGTTGTATTGAGGTATAAAGTGAAGTGACAACTACTGTAAGAAACCTATATGAGTTCTCCACTCACTTTGGTTAGTTTATTAATGACTGCTGTAGTGCATTTCACATAACTAGGGAGATTTTTTACTAATGGCTGTAAGAATGTATCAATTATTTCAGAGAGTGGTTCATTGAGAGATGAAATGCCCACAATAATGGGCCTACCAGGGGGGCAAACCGGATTCTTGTGTATTTTAGGTAAGTAATGAAAAATAGGTGTAACCGGATGTTCAGGAATAAGTGCTTCCTGAGTTATTTCATTTATAATGTTGTTTTATCTGGCATTATACATAATTATGTTTCTGATCTCTTGTTTGAACTTCTGTGTGGGATTAAATTTAAGTTTACTATATACATCTGTGTCTTTGAGCTGTCTTGTCGCTTCAGTTATATAGTCTTCTCTATTGAGAACAACTATATTCCCTCCTTTATCCGATTGCCTTATGACCATGTTGTCATTGTCAATAAGTTTTTTCAAAGCTGCCTTCTCCCTAATAGTTAAGTTTTGATGTTCTTTATTTTTTTAGTTATTCTCCTTACATGTAACTGTCTAAGTTTGTCTTCTACAGTTTTATGAAAAATATCTAGGGCTTTAGATCTGGTATGAACAGGATAAAAGTGGCTTTTCTTTTTAATAATAGTAAGGGAGATAAATCTCTTTCATCAGTTAAATCTGTGTCTGTTACAAAAGCTTCCTGTTGAAGATCCTGCAGATCTACTATAGTGCATCTATCTTGGAAGTTTAAGTCATCTTGAGTAGT
This sequence comes from Bombina bombina, assembly GCF_027579735.1. Taxonomy (NCBI): domain Eukaryota; kingdom Metazoa; phylum Chordata; class Amphibia; order Anura; family Bombinatoridae; genus Bombina; species Bombina bombina. The sequence continues at coordinate 13,179,938 of NC_069506.1, forward strand.
ATATTCTATACCTCCTGTAGCTCCATTACATTCAGTTTGCTCCTGTTTCTCATTTATCTCAAAATGTTTTTGAAGCGTTATCTTACGAACAAACCTATTTGTATCTAAAATAGTTTCAAATAGGTTAAAATGGCAAGCAGGAACAACATTCAACCCTTTAGATAGTACTTTAATCTCAGTTTCTGACAATATTACATTAGACAAATTAATGACATCTTTCTTTATCTGTCTCCTTCCGTTCATTTGTTTTTCTTTATTGTTGCTCTTCTTCCTCTATGGTTTTTTTCTTCTTTCCAGTGAAAAAGTATGTTGTTCCTCGTTTTTTGACTGTGTGTTTGAAATATCAGAGGTAGCTGCATCCTCATATGACTGTAATACTGATAGAGTATCTAATTCTTCAATGGCTTCCCCTTCTGAAGAGTCTATTTCATATTCTGTGTCCGAAAAAGTGACAGATTAACCTATCTTATTGGAATTTCCTTTCTTGTTCTTGTTATAATTCCTGTAATGTCTTTGTCTAGAAAAATACACTTGATTCCATTTATAAACTTGTTTTGATCTTTGAGGCCTATTTATCATATGTCTGTCAGACCTGATCCGACAGTGCGGATCAGGTCCGAAGACATCGCTGAATGCGGAGAGCAATACGCTCTCCGTATTCAGCTCTTGTGAGCTGCTGGTGCAGCTCCACCCCCTGCAGACTCACGGCCAATCGGCCACCAGCAGGGGAGTGTCAATTAACCCGATCGTGCTCGATCAGGTTGAATTCCGGCGATTCCTTTCTGCCTCATCAGAGCAGGCAGACAGGGTTATGGATAGCTTGATAGATAGGCCCCATAGTCTTTTTTATCTCTTAACATTTTTCAAGACTTGAATTCCCAAAGCTCCTGTTTAAAAGTGAGCATGCTCTGTTCAATTTTTTTATTGTATCTGTTAAAATCCTTATTCTGTTGAAAACGTCTTAGTTTTTCTTGTTTATCTTTCATTTCACACACTAACTCAATACGTTGTTTTTTTTTAAAGGATATTAACAGATCGATAAGAGTGAAAGAACAAGCATCCAGAATAGTATTCCACTTGTTCAAGTATTTCGGATTTCTATTCTATTTTTCAATTTGTTGTTTTTTCTGATATTAGCAATAATAGAGATGCTGACATACTTTTGTTTGAATTTTCAATTAATGCCATACATCAGAATATTTGATGCTGTTCAGGTGTGTTAATTGGAAGTGTACTTCTTTAAATGGTATAAAAGTTTGAACAGAGGCTCCAGTATGCAGTGATTAAGTGCGCAACTGCATGAAACGCGTCTGCCTGGAGCCCCTGTTCCCACAGTTGGACTTATCTTGGTTTTAACACTGACCGGAGGATTGTGGTTTTGTTTTTATCTTTTTGATAATAAATATATGGATTTTATACAACCGGAGTCTGTCTGTGCGCCTCTACTAACACTTGGACTCTAATATTTTTATTTAGGTGGCGGCAATATCGGGAGTGTCAGATTAGGGGTTAATAGCTGTAGCCAGGCGTCGGCAATGTCGGAGGCAGCAGATTAGGGGTGTTTAGACTTGGGGTTTATGTTAGGGTGTTAGGTTTAAACTGTAGTTTCTTTTTCCCCATAGACATCAATGGGGCTGCGTTACAGAGCTTCTGTTTCCGCGATTGCAGGTGCTAGACATTTCTTTTGCTGGCTTTCCCTATTGATGTCTATGGGAAAAGGGTGCACGAGCACGTCAAAACACTGCAGCTTTTGTGTGTGGTATGGAGCTCAAAACAGCCATATCACCCGCACAAGCCATATTTTTTCAAACTTGTAATGGCAGCGCTACAGGGGGTTAAATTACGCAACTTTTGTGGCATTCTTTACTTTCCTTATAGCGCTCAAAACTCGTAATCTAGGTGAGAGTTAACTCTCTGAAAGTAGAAATGGACTGTTTTATAGTAGGTATAATGTTCTAAAAACACATTTGTTATTCCTGTATCCTTGATGAGGAACTTTCCACAAGAAGCTTTGAAATAATGTGACATAGCCATGGGACATGATGATTCACAAAAGCACTTTTGTATTGTTTGTTTATTTTTTTTTCCACATGCTGAGTTGAGGTGTAGGTGAAAAATATGTTCTATCCATCAAGAAAGCCCTAGAATGTCCCCAGCCAACCCCTCATGAGCGGCTTGCGAGATCTCCAATCCAAATTACTAATCCAGCAGGACTTGCATCTATTTACAGAAGCCATTTTGCAAATGTTTTTCTAAGTGTTGTGGTTGTAATTGTTGTATTTTCCTGTTGTCAGTGACTTGTTTTCTGTGAAAAATATAATGTATTTGGGCCCCTAATAAAACTTTATATTTTAACTGAAGGGATGCCCAAAGATCGATGACTAGAGCATCCATTAACATAGCCCAAGGTGCTTCTCTACCAATAGAAACATTTGCTATGGAATTTGATGATACTTTAAGAATAAATACATGAAAATAATATTAATAATAATAATGATATAAAAGGAAAAATAAAACTGTTGCTGATCCTAACAAAGTAATTGTGAAACCAGATACAGGGGCCTATCTATCAAGCTCTGTACGGAGCTTGACGCCTATCCCACAGGCTGCTCCATAACCCTGTCCACCTGCTCTGATGAGGCGGGCAGGAATCGCTGGAATTCAACCCGATCGAGTACGATCGGGTTGATTGACACCCCCCTGCTGGCGGACGATTGGCCGTGATTCTGCAGGGGGCGGCGTTGCACCAGCAGCTCACAAGAGCTGCTGGTGCAATGCTGAATACGGAGAGCGTATTGCCTGTCGGACCTGATCCGCATTGTTGGATCAGGTCCGACAGACATATGATAAATAGGCCTCACAGTTTATAACTCTGAAATATTATAAAACATGTTTTTCTTTTCTTATATCAGATCAATGAACATTAATTGCAAGCAAACAAATTGGATAATTCATTTAAATAATCTACTAATGACCCAGTGTTATCTAGTTTCCAGTTTTGCTAAAACGTGTCCAGTTCCCTGCTTTCTGCTTATCAATGACAAACACAATTTTTTCTTGCCTTGTCCTTTAATGCTGACCTGCTCTTTCTCATCATAATACAGGTTCTGATGACTGCAGGTTATCTCTTTTAGTGGCAGCGGTGAGTTCTGAAAATGTTTTCCAGATCAGAAAATATGTATTGAGTGGAATACAGATAATCTGTTTGTTTTATTATTCCTCTATGCAAGGCTTCTACAGGCTGCTGTAAAGTGTTGCCTGTCTAGGGATGGCTTACACAAACTGGTGAATTTCCAAATTATACTTACAAAGTAAACACTATACAATTATTTATTATTATTGTTACTTTTAACATTCTTAACATTATTATTTTATAACATTTTATTATTTATTAATCACAATCACCTAGATTACAAGTTGTGTGTTCATGTTTTAACGCTCAAAAAATGGTAATTTCCGCGTTAAAACAGCACTGCAGCCATTACACGTCTTGTTGGTATAGCTGTACCACTAGCCTTTTAGCCTGTAACGCAACATCAGTCCCCCTATAATGACAAGATCCATAACGCCATCTGAAAGCAGTAGTTATGAGTTTTACGTAACAAAACTGTTACATAAAACTCATAACTAAAGTGTTAGAATGTACACTAAACACCCATAAACTACCTATTAACCCCTAAACCGAGGCCCTCCCGCATTGCAAATACTATATTAAAGTTATTAACCCATAATCTGCGGCTTCCAACATCGCCGCCACTAATAAAATGAATTAACCCATATTCCGATGCTCCCCGACATCGCCACCATGATAATAAAGTTATTACCCCTAAACTGCCGCACTCCTGCATCACAAACACTATTTAAATATTATTAACCCCTGATCTGCCGTCCGCCCACATTGCCCCCACTATACTAAAGTTATTAGTATTAACCCTACAACGCCACTAAATAATAAACCTATTAACCCCTAAATCGCAAACCCCCCACAATGAAATATACTAAAGTAAACTATTACCCCTAAACTGAAAGCCCCCCACATCGCAATAAACTAATTTAAACTATGTACCCCTTAACCTAATGCCCCCTAACTTTAGATTAAAATTACAATTTCCCTATCTTAAATTAAATTAAAACTTACCTGTCAAATTAAAAAAAAATAAGTTTAAACTAACAATTAAACTAATATAACTATTAAACTAAAACTAAACTAACTACCAATTAAATAAACTATATAACACATTAAAAAAATTGTAACACTACTATAAAAATTACAAACTATCTAAATACAAAAAATAAAAAATACTAAATTACAAAAAATAACAAACACTAAATTACAAAAATAACAAACAAAATTATCAAAAATAAAAAAGAATTACACCTAATCTAATAGGCCTATAATAATAAAAAGCCCACCCAAAATAAAAAACTAGCCTACAATAAACTACCAATAGCCCTTAAAATGGCCTTTTGTACGGCATTGCCCTAAGTTAAACAGCTCTTTTACCTGTAAAAAAAAAAAATACAAAGACTCCCCCAACAGTAAAACCCACCACCCAACCAACCCCCCAAAATAAAAAAACCTTACTCTAACAAAAACCTAAGCTACCCATTGCACTGAAAAGGGCATTTGTATGGGCATTGCCCTTAAATGGCATTTAACTCTTTTGCATTGCCCTGAAAAGGGCATTTAGCTCTTTTATGAAAAAGCCCAAACCCTAAACTAAAAAAAAAACACCCAAAGTTTAAAAAATCCTAACACTAACCTCTGAAGATCCACTTACAGAAGCTGAAGTACCGCTTGAAAGATCTTCATCCCGGCGGCTCCATCTTCATGCAGGGGGCTCCATCTTCATCCAGATGGCATCTTCTATCTTTATCCCAGCGGTGTCTTCTATTTTCATCCCAGTGGTGCGGAGCGGGTCCATCCTGAAGACATCCGGCGTGGCGCTTCCTCTTCATACGGTTGTCGCCATATACTAAATCTTCAATGCAAGGTACGCTATTCAAAATGTCGTCCCTTGCATTCCTATTGACTGATTTGATTTTGGAAATTCAAATCAGCGAAAAGGATGAGAGCTACTGAAATCCTATTGGCTGTTCAAATCAGCCAATAGGATTAGAGCTACTTAAATTCTATTGGCTGATTTGAATAGCCAATAGTATTTCCATAGCTCTCATCCTATTGGCTAAATTGAACAGCCAATAGGATTTCAGTAGCTCTAAATCAGCCAATATGAATGCAAGGGACGCCATTTTAAATCGCATTCCTTGAAATGAAGATTCAGTATATGAGAACGACCGTATGAAGAGGATGCATCGCGCCGGATGTCTTCAGGATCTACCCGCTCTGCACCGCCGGCTGAAGATAGAAGATGCCGCCTAGATGAAGACGGAGTCACCGGGATGAAGATCCTTCAAGCGGGACTTCAGCAACTGTAAGTGGATCTTCAGGAGTTAGTGTTAGGATTTTTTAAACGTTTTTGGGCGGGTTTTTTTTTTTTTTTTTTTGTTTAGGCTTTGGGCTTTTCGTAAAAGAGCTAAATGCCCTTATAATGGCAATGCCCATACAAATGCCCTTTTATGGCAATAAGTAGATTATTTTTTTTAGATAGTTTTTTTTATTTTGTGGGTTTGAGGGTTTCAGGTAAAAGAACTGTTTAACATAGGGTATTACCCTACAAAAGGCCCTTTTAAGGGCTATTGGTAGTTTATTATAGATTAGGGTTTTTTATTTTGGGGTGTTTTTTTTTTATGAGTGTAACTGTACTTTGTATTTTTGATGTGTTTTGTGAGACTTTTTGTTTTGTGAAACAGTTAAACAGAGCTCTGGGGATGCTTTAACCCAATGATTGTTAACTTGAATTGTGCTCAAACGATTGCGTTTACTCTTAACTTGTAATACCAGCGCAATTTAACCTGCGGGTAATTGAATGTTAAAAATAGTTTGTGCTCCACTCGTATCTTGCCCAATATATTTACCCATATAGAGCTAGATTACGGATGGAGTGCAATCTTTTGTGCAAGAAATGCAAATGCAATTTTGGATTCTTTGTATATTTTGCACTCAACAAGTAGAGCAGTGTTTAAATTACCACGTGTTTGTTTACATGAATTCACTATAATTTGCGCTCCCTTAGCTTTAAATGGGCCCCGTCAAGCGCAAAAGTGCACTTGTATTACAGGTTGAAAGTAAATATGATAGCTTGAGTGCAATCGTATTTTACGTTCAAACTTGAACCTGTGTGTAAAGGGTTTGGACAGAGAATAAAGCTGCGCTAAACAGGGGGCTTGAACTGATTGTGTTTTTTTATTATTTTTTGATGCTAGTGTTTTTATTTTTTGTAACTTATAGAGTTTTAGGTTGGGGTTTTAGGGGGGTTAGAGGTTAGGAGGTAATTTGTGATGGGGGGTTGTGGTGGTTAAGGGGTATATTGCGATGAGGGGCTTTGGCGGTTAAGGGTTTAATTGGTTAGGGGGTAGTTTGCAATGGAGGTAATGGCAATCTAGGGTTTAACAGAGTAGGGTTTTTTTGCAGTGTAAGGTTTGTGGTGGTTTAGGGGTTAATAGTGTAGAATTTATAGTAGTAGAGTTTGTGGTGATTTAGGGGTTTATAGAGTAGGGAGTTTATTGTGGTGGGGTGTGGCAGTTTAGGGGTTAATCATGTAGGGAGATTATTGTGGTGGGGTGCGGTGGTTTAGCGGTTAATAGTGTATAGTTTATAGCAGAGGAATGTGTGGTTTAGGGGTTAATAAGGTAGGGAGTTTATTGCAGTAGGGTAACTAGTAATACCAGAGCTACCCGACACGCACATGGGGGCCGATTTATTATGTGTGGGAGCAGACATGATATGATGTAGTGGATCATGTCCGCCACACATCGATAAATGCTGGCGGCATACGCTGTCAGCATTTATCATTGCACAAGCCATTTTTGTGAACTGATTGTGCAATGCCACCCCCTGCAGATTCGCAGCTAATTGGCTGCTAGCAGGGGGTGTTAATCAGCCCGATCGTATAGGATCAGGCAGATTGATGTCCGCAGCCTCAGAGCAGGTTATGGAGCAGCGGTCTTTAGACCGCTGCTTCATAACTGCTGTTTCTGGCGAGCCTGAAGGGCCCAAAGAGTTAACTTTTAGTGATGTTAATGCTCGAGCGGGAGTGGTAATTACCACTCCACTTATAATCTAGCCATTACAGGGGTAATTTAATATTTTAACCAAAGCATATTAACGCAGCTGAAACTTTATATCACACCCTATACTTTTAATGGCTAGTGTAGGGAACACTATCAGCAAGTTTTTAAGATCTGAAGTAAACCATTATAATAAATAGTATATCTCAGAACTAAATGAAGAACTCCACTACTTGCCAAGCATCGGCTTAGCGCACTATCCATTCAGCCCCCTAGAAGTTTATTATGTCAAAGATTTGCCGCTAGAGTTGAGTATTTGTGATTTGTATGAATGCACATTCGTGAAGAAAATCAGATTTTTGTTTTGTTTTAATGAAAGAATAATCTGAATAAATGCTCCACCTCCTTATGCTATGTTAACAGTGGATTGGACAAGTCTGTTTGAGATTTAGTGCCTGACTTGCTGGCCCTCACATTAATCATTTTGTAATGCTCTGTCCGGATTGGACAGGGGAGTTGTACACATGAATGGTCAGATCCCCTGTAAATAACAGCAAACAAATGAGCTGATTTGTAGACGAGTGCACATGTCTAATGATACATGCATTTTGTTTGACCCGTATGAATGTATATTGTTGTAAACAAACATGCACTCACACACTGAATTTTTCTTAATGAAACTGATTTTTGCTGAAGGCAAATAAAGTGCACAAAACAAGTTCTAAATTATGTTGTCATTCTCAATGTATTTTTATCCATGCAGAATTGAAGAGGTCATATTATCCCACAGGCTGAAAAAAGATCTGAGTAATTATGACAGGTAAAATGGATCAACAATGCAATGGGCACGCCAGAGCTCCCGTAGTAATAGCATATAATTATAGCACTTAGCAGCACTCTCATACCTAAATGGGACACTGAAATATCTGCTCATTGATTGCTCTGCTAGGGACGATATTTATTCTAGAGAGCAAAGCTTTCAATTAAAAACATCTGTTCAAAGCCGTCATAGCTACATAAAACTTTTCTCAGCCATTACCAATGAGGCAAAAAATGAAATTGACAATAAATAACTAGTTTATGTATTATGCTGTTGGCACCCACACCCCCAAAAAATGTCAAGCTATTGCCTTACTGACAGTTTGGGACCCCATCCTGTCTCCGTATGAAAGTAAGGACAAATAAACGTATCCATATTGCTATGTAATTTTATTTTTTAATTCAACACCACTGCTATTGCCTTACTGACAGTTTGGGACCCCATCCTGTCTCCGTATGAAAGTAAGGACAAATAAACGTATCCATATTGCTATGTTATTTTATTTTTTAATTCAACACCACTGCTTTCCTTGCTTAATTTCTTGTATGGTAAAAAATAGGTAGAATACACTTTAATGCTGACTTTATTTGTTCAATTAAGAAACATATTCATGAGTGTCAATGACTCTTTGAGCTCCTATTGGGAGCAATGACTAAGATGTCCAAAGTGGGGCCAGGTCTGGGTATGACAGTGGTCCATGAAAGGGGACTCTAAACTTGGTAGACTCAAATGTTCACTTTTCTTTTTTTATATGTGTCATGGGATCTAAGCTTACTAGGTTTGATGTATTCTGATGATTCAGTCAGAGTATGATACAATAGGTTTTCTAATATATGGTGCTGGAAACCTTCAGTGTGTTTCTGTGACATGCACCTCCCAGTGTTGTACTTGTCATGTGATCAGATGGGAACATTGACTGTGTACACTGAATAGCCCAGTTTGTCTATCTTACTTTTATGTATCATATCTGTATTTTTTCTCTTTTTTCTCTTTATACAGTGGCTAATGTCACATTTTCCAACTGTTTATTCTTACACTGATAACGTTATGATAGTCTACTAATATTTATGCTTGGATCCTCCTTAACTTAGATTGTTTTTATTATTTATAATATCTTGTAAAATATATTTAAGATTTAAAAAAATAAAAATAAAAGGACTGCAGAATATTTTCCATCCTCACTGAATTTTGGAGAAAGAATCAGTAGTACATATTACAAATTAATATTTATGTTATTTATGTTATTTATGTAATTTTGAAATCATATCGGTCCAGATTATGAGTGGAGCACTAACTGTTACTGTACAAATATATATTCTATGGCTTATTTAGAATATTTTAGAGTATGTTTATTATTTTTTAATAATTTATATTAATAAAATATTTTATATGTAATATTTCAATAACCCGCCTTAAGAATCCTAAGTTTTCATGTGTGCTAACCCGACTGTGTTAAGATCTAAATTGAGAAATGCAATGTGCAAAATGCATATTTTACATTGCTATGTTATTGACATAAAATTAATGTACTTTTTTAAAATTAAATATATATTTCTATATATATCTGATACATAAATACTGTATTTTCCGGCATATAAGATGACTTTTTAACTCTTGAAAATCTTCTCAAAAGTCGAGGGTCGTCTTATACGCCGGGTGTCGTTACACAACAGTACGCACTAGCTGACCCATAGAGACCTTTGTCTCCATGACAATGACGCTTTACTATTACGGGAACTAAGATACCGGAAGTGGAAGTTTGGGTGCTTGAAGCTGCCATATTGGAAGCGGGGGAGAAAAAATGGAGAGAGAACATAGAGAAAGGGAAATAGATTCAAACTGAGAGGTGAGCGGAATGGGGGAATTTGTGTGTTATATATGCGGGTGCAGGGGTTGGCGAGGCTGCTTTGAGTAGGAGGCACAGTCTCTAAACGTTTAGGAAGTAAAGCGAGAGACCGGGGTGCTGGGTCCTCCTTAGTTGTGGGATATGATGGTGGAGCTAGTGTTCTGTCATCAGCCTATAATAACATAAGGTAAACGACGACTCTCTGTGGCTGCCCCATAATGTGTGGCTGAAAAGCGAGTCTAGTTGCTGCTGTAAGTGATGGATGTGGAGCGATCAGCACTAGTAAATAATGAACCACAAGCGGTGCACATTAAATATAAGGAACAAACTAGGAAAAACTTGCTGCGAGGTAGGGTTAAACATTTGTCAGTATAAGAGTTGTACCCAGTTAGAAGCTGGTAGCTAAAGCGTTAAACTACAAGCGTTAAACAGGCTGCTGATTCAAAGTATACATATGTCAGTAATATAAATAAATATGTAAAATAACTAAATTGTTTTAGGAACTAGACAGAACTTTTCTCAGACAGGGAGTAAGGGTGATTATTATCCTAATTTCATTGAGGGGGTAAGGGGGTAGTCTAGGGGGTAGTCTTATACGGCGAGTATAGCACAAACCCTATATTTTTAACAGGAAAAGTAGGGGGTCGTCTTATACGCCCAGTCGTCTTATACGCCCAGTCGTCTTATACGCCCAGTCGTCTTATACGCCCAGTCGTCTTATACGCCCAGTCGTCTGAGATAGCATCTCTGAAACGTTACCGGATTGGGTGATTAAAGCACTCTATGTTTAAGTCCCAGCGAGTGCTTCCTTCATTGTGGTAGTTGGGTGCAGAGCTCTTGGGACAATTGAATATATATATATGTGTGTGTGTGTGTATTGAAGCCGTATGTAATTAAGTAGTTAAACAATTTATTAAATGTGAATATGACATAAAAAATTATACTTTATTAAATATTTGATATGTAAATAAGTATTTTTTTTTAAAATATTCATTTATATCTGTATATATCTATACCAATAGGCAATCATAACTGTATTATATATAAAATATATATATTACCAATAAACAATCATGTATATGTAGAAGTATGCATTTATGAATATATAGAACATATTCTGCTATGTGAAGGACATTGGAATGTGAAATATTAATATTTCATGTTGGGTTAGTGCACTTGGTTAAACGCGATCAGATTTGTATGTGAGTATTTTTTTTCCATTTTTTTCCACTTTTTGCTCTCAAGTCTATGGGGAATACTTTAATGCTATCACAATATTGTAAGTTTATAATTTCATACGTGATGGGTTAATGCGTAAGTGAAAAATCTTTATTTTAAACTTGTAATATGCACTGTATGCTACGCACGCAAAAATCTAGCAGAGTTAACACATGAGCGTTAGCAATAATTACCGCTCCACTCGTACTCTGGCTCTTAATTTGAAATATTTTAGATTTAGAGGCCTATTTATCAAAGGTCTGGCGGACCTGATTCGACAGTGCGGATCAGGTTCGCCAGACCTTGCTGAATGCGGAGAGCAATATGCTATCCGTATTCAGCATTGCACCAGCAGCTCTTGTGAGTTGCTGGTGCAACGCCGCTCTCCGCAGACTCGCGGCCAATCTTTAGACCGCTGTTTCATAACTGCTATTTCTGGCGAGCCTACAGGCTCGCCAGAAACACAGTCCCTCAAGCTCCATTCGGAGCTTGATAAATGGGCCTCTTAGTATCAATTATATATTCTCTGTATTATATCTCCAAGATTATACAATATGTTCTAAGCAAATTTATTTTCTATTTTTGATGTACGCAGTTATTTTTTTTTCTTTTCAGTAGATCAATACTCAACTTGCACACTGAGCCATACTGATTGTTACATTTGATAATCTGTGACTAGACACTAGTTTGACACATTTTCAGGAATAGCAGTTCTGCAGAATTAATATAATTGAATTATTGAAAAAATGAACAAACATGCTTTCTTGGAACCACGTTTGCTAATTCCTACATTTGTTTTAATATTTTCTTTCTTTTTTTTTTGGACGTTTGACTGTTGTACCAAATGTATTATTTGTCCACTCCCAATAAAAGCGTTGTCACTATTTTCAAGAGCAGAGAAAATCTAACTCTAATTATAGGGATGTGATAATTTTCTTTATTATATCATTTGCTGGTTCAGCTGTAAATGATTTTGAAGCGTGTACACAATGGCATTGTTCAGAAATAAATCAATTAGTTCTCGTTACAGCAGGCCAGATCTATGAGCTGTGAAGTGAAATGGTTAGCGTGCTGATCAGTATCGCAGAACGTACGCAGGGAACTGTGACAAAGCTGAAAGGGCTGGAGGTGATCAAGGGTGATCAAAATGTTCTGTTAATCGCTTTCCTTGGAGTCAAAGACTAACACCACAACGAACAAGCTGTAAAGAGACAGAATCTCACCAAGGAAACATAAAGGTTCTAAACACTGGGGGAAATTTAACGATGAAATGACAGCTTGGTGCGCTAGATTACAAATACCCAACAGACAGATGGGATGGGTTGAATTCAGCTAGAGGACAAGACACATTGTAAAACTAGATTATAATGTAGCAAACTCCTCTCAAGTTTTATTTATCTTTGCTCTGTGTTTTTAAAAGAGAACGCTTACATATAAGGTACACAGAATAAAATGCTCTCTTTAGTTAAGTATGTTATTTGTACTCATTTACTATATTTTCCCATTGTCCTGTGTCTCAGTAAAGCACAGAAATATTAAATAGCCTGTTCAGATGAGATTTATGTTTTTGACAGATAGCGATTTCTGAGCCGGTATTGTCAGTGTGTTTCTCCAGTTAACACTATCCCAAATTGTTACCTCCCAAAAACAACAAGAAATAATTGAGTTGTTATAATTGCAATTTTGTAATAAAAAACAAAACAAAATGTGCACCGTTAACAACAAACAAAATAATGATTTTGAGTATTTAGTGATTACATAACATGTTGAAAAGCTATGCTAATAGGTGACTTGTGCATTTAACCTTTTTTGCTCCAAAATTATGGATATATTTGTGTATGTTATTCTAAGGGATTTAAAAAAGGGATATTATCGCTATAGTGGTAATGTGTGCTTGTTGGGTTATCGATTCTCTAATTTTTAGACTGTAGAGACCCTGTGGGTTGACATAAATATTACTAGGAACATGCTATAAGCCCCCCAACATTAGTGACCCGGAGGGAACTCAACTACTAATCCAAATAGGTAAGGCTGCTAATAACAGTGCTGTAATTATGGGAGATTTTAACTAACCTGATATAAACTGGGCCAATGAAACTAGTAATTCAGCTAAAGGGGATAGATTATTAAATGTTCTCAGGGATAATTTAAGATTAAAGCTATATTGGATTTAGTGCTATCAAACATTACAGATATAATATCAAACAAAGAAGTCAAAGAACATTTGGGTAACAGTGATCATAACATGGTCACATTTGAAATCTCTTCATAAGCAGTGTCTTGAAGGTTTAACTAAGGCTTTTAATTTTAAGAAAGCAAAATTCAACGATTTAAGGAAATCGTTAAATAATATAAATTGGGACAATGTATTCTCTAATAAAAATACAGAGGATAAATGGATAATATTTAAAACTTTGTTAAATAAATATACAAATCAACAAATACCATATGGTTATAAAAGTAAAAATAAAAGGCCAGCCATCGGCAAGAATGGCTGTGCAAAGCTAATGCTACGCATTTTCAAACTCTTCCCGATCACATAAATGCACCTATACCAGCAGTGTATAAACTAAAAAAGACACTACCTGCCCAGGATGTAGTGGAGACCCAGTGGATGCCTCCTTATCAACGCTACCTACGGATTACGGGACCCAGCGCAGCACCCCAAGCGAGTTGCGGGGCAGACCCTGAGGCCTCAGATCCCGCGCCTAACAAGTGCAGCGTCGCCACCTGAATGAGCCGCAAACCGGAGTAAGTCAACACAGAGAACACACACGAAACTGCTCAGCAGACCCTCCTAGCACTTACACCAGCTCAGATTGCCGTGACAGTTTGGCGGGTCTGTGCCTCCTCCGGTTGCGGCAATCACATGGCCTAGGGGTAACAGCCTCAATACAAGTAGTGGGCTGGAGCGCTCTGCACCCGATAAGAAGCCAGATAATTTGCTGATAGCTCTGATGGCCTGCAAATAACAGGCTTAAGGCAAGTTTCAGGCTAATCACCTTGTAAAGCTGTTCTGATACGAAACGCCACAGGCCTGCAACTGAGTAATTAAAAATGGCGACGCCTGCACAACTTGTAAGAGACGCTGCAATCTAGAAATAACCAGCCCATATCTTACTGGTTATACACTTAGTGTAAGCATCTTATGGAGAAAAGCTTCTATTGATCACACAATCGCTCCTGTCCACAACTAATCCCACATTGTACTTTGGACACATTAAGGTCTGCACATAGCACCATAAACTGATGTTAAACAAGAAATAACTGGATTTCAACAGAAGCTACAGCATTATCTAGCAGACAGGGAATAAAAACCGCAGTACCAGTCAGATCTGATCTTCAACCTCTAAGTCTCTGTCAGGGATTGTTTAATTAGCACTAACTTACATATAACCGCAGAAATAACCACGGACACTGTCCAAAGCAAATATATGTTAATACACAACTAACAAAGTTAGTAATATCTTAGCACGTCTCCCACCGCTATACTAAGACATACCTCCAATATAAGCAAGCCAAAATGGCCTCAAAAAAACCACCTATACAGGACAGAGCTGTCAGGAAACAGACAAAGTCAGCAAATAAATTAAACAATTTCTTCAAAGTACGGGATGTCACAGAAAATACCCCGTCTCCCTCACAGGAGCCAGATATCGCACATTCCGATACTGAGTCCTCAGATGCAGGGTACTCGACTAAAGAACCTCTCACAAGAGCCGATATAGAAAATCTCCCAACTAAAGCTGACTTCGCCTCTCTTATCACACAAGTCGGTAAAATGATTACTGATGGCCTCAAAGAGGTGAAGAAAGATATTTCTGAGCTTGGAGAGAGAATGCTTCACCTAGAAGAAGATCTAGAACACGTCCAACAAGACTCAGACCTCCACAGCAGAACATTGGAGACACAAGATATATTAATTCAACAAATGCAGGTCCACCTAGAAGACCTTGACAATAGAGGAAGGCGAAATAACATCAGAATTAGGGGTGTAACGGAGAAAACCACGACAATACAACTCCCGCAGTACCTGCAGAACTTATTCCAATTCCTCCTCCAAATGCAAGAACCCCCCAACATTCTGGTCGAGAGAGCACACAGAGCCCTCAGGCCGAAACCCCCTGAGGATAAACCTCCAAGAGACATTATACTGAAACTCCAAGTTTTTAATGATAAAGAAAGATTAATGGAGGCCTCGAGAAAGAAAAGGCAAATATCCTACGACGGAGACAACATACAAGTATACGCTGACTTAAGTAATATCACTCTAAATAGAAGGCGTGAGGCTAAATATCTGACGCTACACTTGCAAGATCTGAAGATCCCATATAGGTGGGGGTTCCCATTCTGTTTAAAAGTAATTAAAGGCACAACCACAGCCATCTACAGAACCCCAGATGACCTAACCGAATTTTGCAAGATACTAAATATCCCTGAACCTACACTACCCAGGCTGGAAATCCAACCATCACAGCACCAGAATAACCTCACTAGAGGTCCAAAACCCCAGAGAGACACTTGGACTAAAGTCAACAGAAAGCGGTCTCAACCATCCCCTTGCGTCTCTGTTGCAGACTTTAACCAGACCTGAGGTTGCTCCGTAGCTGTAATATGGACAATGGCCCATACACCTTACTGGACCTTACTTGGTGGTATACTTCTCTCTTGTTAGATTATTGTTCCCTCTTTTAAACACCTTTGCATTTAGGCTGTATCCACATCCAGAAACTTCACCATTGTGAGTATGCCGTCTGTTGATACATGTTTAGCCAGGAAGCTGGCTCCGTTCATCTTCATCTACCTTAGCTCTTTAAAAAACTATGTAAGTTTTTCCTTGTTATAATTGCACTAATGAGTAACACTGCTGTTTTTTCCACGTTGGAAGAGGCTGATACTCCCATGTTCGCAGTTTTAGGTGAACAGAGTAGTATCCCCCTAGTTAAGATATATTGTAAATGTCAATATACAATTGTTGTTGTTATGATTATTTTTTATGTCGAAGTTTCCACCATCAATTTGCTTGAATTTGCTGAATTACAGGCCCACCTGACTATCCAGTTTATCAATGTACACCTAACACTATCCCATCTATCACTAGAGTACCCAATTTACACTAAGATCTTACTCAGACACCATGTCAGACACTAGACATATACACATTATTTCCCAGAACGCTAGGGGTTTAAATTCACCAACAAAGAGATCTATAGCTCTTAATTGGTTTTCCAGACAAAAGGGGGGAGTAATATTCGTCCAAGAAACCCACTTCAAACGCATGGCTGAACCCAAATTTTCATCCAAACAATACCCCACAGGATACTTTTGCTCGCATGCTCATAAAAAAAAATGTGGAGTGGGAATTCTCATTAACAAACACTTACAATTGCAAAATGTCACCTCACACCTAGATACGGAAGGGAGATACATAATAATAGTAGGCGACCTCTATAATAAGCCAATTACATTGGCGAATGTGTATGCCCCAAATAAAGGCCAGGCCAAATTCTTTAAAACATTTACAGGCAAACTCCTAGAGGTTTCAAGAGGTACCACAATATTGGCAGGAGACTTCAATACATCACTAAATCCTAAACTAGATTGTTCCCTAGCCAAAAGCTACTTGCCAAACTCCACAATTAAATCAATAACTCAGAGCCTAAGACTCACCTCTATGCTTGATGTCTGGAGAATACAACACCCAACCCAAAAAACTTACTCCTTCTATTCCAACCCAAGTAAATCACACTCTAGACTTGACTACATTTGCTTAGATCAGTATAGTTTAGCACTTGCGAAAGATTCTAATATCACACCGACCCCCTGGTCAGACCATTCTGCTACCTCATTAACACTAGAATGGCCAAATAAACCGTTACATGATCACTGCTGGAGACTAGACAACACTCTCCATTTACAACCCAAAATACCTGACAAAATCACACGTACTCTTACAGAATACTTTAGATTTAATCAAACCCCACACTCCACCCCCTCCTTGATATGGGAAGCTCATAAAGCTGTTATAAGAGGGGAACATATCAAACAGAAGGCCCACCTAAAAAAGCTATATAACCAGGAATACCTTCAGTTGTCACACAAACTCAAGAAAGCGGAAGCAAAACACATGGAAGACCCAGAAGCGCTAGATAACTTTAAAAATCTCACAACAGCTAGAAGGGAACTAAATGACCTATTAAACAGAGAAACGCATAAGAAGGCGTACTATCTGAAGAAGTTATATTTCACTGAAGGCAATAGATCAGGCCCATTACTAGCTAGAGCCCTAAAGAAACGTACCCTTACATACCATGTCCACAAAATACTAGATAAGGCAAATAAAGAAATTTACGATTGCAAGGGAATTGCCAATTCTTTTAGTAATTACTACAAAGCGCTATATAATCTCCCATCTAGTGTAGACCCAAGTGTTGAAGTTAAGATAAGGGAATATATTAAGGAAGCGCACCTCACGACACTTCCCGAAGCAATTGCCACTGCCATGAGTAACCCCATATCAGACCACGAAGTAGCTCTAGCCATTAAACACCTGCCGACCCAGAAAAGCCCAGGCCCCGATGGACTCACAAATATGTACTATAAAAAGTTCCAACAATCCCTAATCCCCCACTTAACAAACCTTTATAACTCACTTGACGATACAAATCATTTCTCTCCCTTGCTCTTGGAAGCCCATGTCACAGTTATCCATAAAGAAGGAAAACCAGAAACAGACCCAGGTAGCTACAGACCTATCTCCCTTCTTAATGGGGACATAAAACTCTATGCAAAAATTCTGGCGTCACGAATCAACTCAGTACTGGCCTCACTACTACACCTAGACCAGGCTGGCTTTGTTCCGCGCAGGGAGGCCAGGGATAATACAATAAGAACAACACGCTTAATTGAATACGCGACCACCCACAACATCCCAATGTCCCTGGTCTCCACTGACGCGGAAAAAGCGTTTGATAGGGTGGCTTGGCCCTTTCTTAGAGAAACTTTAAGGGGATTCGGGTTTGGAGACACCATGATTAGCAGAATTTTCCAACTTTACATACATCCCTCAGCTAGAGTAAGAGTAAACGGAGTACTCTCACAGGGGTTTCCAATTAGCAATGGAACGAGACAGGGTTGTCCACTCTCCCCAATCCTGTTTGTACTGGTTATGGAAGTCCTGGCCTCCCACATACGTAATAACCCCCACATCACAGGGATACAAATAGGACCAAATCAATATAAATTATCTATGTTTGCAGATGATATCTTGTTGACTCTAACCTCCCCTACACGCTCCTTACCAGCCCTCCTTGCCGAATTTGACCGATTCGGCTCTCTGTCAAACTTTTTAATTAACCAGCAAAAGTCTATGATAATGAATATATCCATGCCACAAAGGGACGCCCAGATCCTCAAAACTTTATGCCCATATAACATACAGCAAACAAAGTTGAAATACCTAGGGATTTATTTAACACCTAAAGTTACACACCTGTTCGAGGCCAACTATAAAACATTGCAATCTACTATCTCACACATACTGCAGAACTGGAAAGACAAGCCCCTATCATGTCCATTCTCCCTAAGATTCTATACGTTCTCCAAACAATTCCCATTTCCCTCCCTAAACTATTCCTTATACACCTTCAGAGAAATATACACACCTTTGTTTGGGGTAAATCCAGACCACGAATTAATGCGACTACCATGCACAGGCCAGTGGGGGAGGGAGGTCTGGGAGTACCGAAAATAGAATCCTACTACTACGCAACAGTGCTACAATATATACTAGACTGGCACCTGAAAAATGATGATAAGGCGTGGGTGTCATTGGACTCCCAAATTATTAGAGCCCCTAAGCCAGGCTCCATATGCTGGATTAACAAAAGTCTTAGAACTACAATATGCCACACATCATTTTTCTACAAACATGTATTTGATACATGGGATTCTCTAGTTCAGAAACACCATACTCCCCTCTTACACCAATCTCACGAAATATGGAACTTATAGGAGGTTACGAACCCCTGCAAAATACAAGAGTCACATGGGAGCTACCAGACTCAGTGTCAATTATTAGTTTACTGGATAACCAAACACTTAAGCCCAAACAGAATATGACAACCATAATGAATGGTGTTTTTACTTCATGGTTAAAATACAGTCAACTTACACATTTCCTACACAGTGTACATTACCGTAAAGATCTGCTGAGATCCCCCACCAAATTTGAGCACCTATGCCTTATGACAACACCTGTTAATGGAACTCTCTCCATTGCCAAGAAAGTGCTGGAGAGAGCCACACAGTCCTGTCTACCGTCATACACATCACACTGGCAACGGGACCTAGACATTCAACTAGAAAAAAATATTTCTTAACACTTCTAAGTCCTCAACATCCACAAAACTAATAGAAATGAATTTCAAAATTTTAACGAGATGGTATCTAACACCTTATAGACTCCATAAAATTTATCCGGTCTCCACACCATTATGCTGGAGGGGGTGCAACAGAAAAGGTACCATGGCACATATATGGTGGCACTGCCCCAAGATAGTTCCATTCTGGAATATAGTTGAACACTTGCTGTGTGAAATAGTCAGTTCAGATTGCGCATTAACACCTATCGTAGCACTATTAAACTACCCCTCGAATTGTAGGTGTAAAATTAGACAAAATCTGATACAAATTTGTCTGAATAGCGCCCGGGCGCTAATAGCTTTAAATTGGAAATCAGCACATATCCCAACGAAACAGCAGTGGCTCGCGAGAATTGCTGAGACCCTACCTTTAGAACAGTATGGTTATTTTAAGAGACATCAGTTATCTATGTTCCTAGATATGAAACTCTATTGGGACTCCATACAAAAATAAACAGAATCAAAAGGTGTAGCAAGCAAACCCACATACCTTTCTTCTCTGTCCGATCACTAAATGAAACTAGAGTGAATATGGCCCCTACTCTGCTTCAATACTGTATACACTACATGAATACTCATATGTCAGATGGCCCTGGTATTATTGTAACCCATACTATTTACTGGAAACGAATGTTATTATAAGGTTTATTAAGTTCAATATTGTTCTTTGTTCTGTTATGGTTCTATCTCTAAATGCGACAATGGTACAAATAAAGATACCGACTTGCGACTGCAATGCATAGGTACTTATCAACTAGAACGTAAAGATGAGTAGAACTATCAAGAGACTCTAATGCAAATACACTGGTGGTTTCATGGCTATAATTGTATAAGAGACTTTCCTTTTCCACCAAATAGTGTAACCTGTGCAATGTACGTACATAATTATGCACCATTATGTAAAAATTTCTCTATTACTGTTATCATTGTATTGAAAACCAATAAAAAAAAATTGAAAAAAAACAACAACAAAAAAGTAAAAATAAAAAAATCAAAGCCAATGTGGCTAAATATAAATGTGTTAAGAGAAATTAGGAAAAAACGTGGGGCATTTAAATTATTTAAAGAAAATAGTACAGACTCAACATTCCATATTTATAAGGAATGAAACAAAGCATGCAAAAAGCAATCAAATTATCCAAAATTGAAAATGAAAAATTAATTGCAAAGGATTCTAAGTTTAACCCTAAAAGGTTCTTTAAGTACATAAATAGCAAAAAATCTAAGATGGACAATATAGGTACATTAAAATGCGTGGAGGGTAGCATGATAAATAATAACAGGGAGAAGGCTGAGGTACTAAACCAGCTTTTTTATTCAATATACACAAGAGAGGAACCATTGGATGATACTTTGGAACAAAATAGAACATGCCAGTCCATACCATTAACTGGGTTATGTTTAGAGGATATCAGGAAAAAAATGGATAATATTAAGGTAAATAAAACTACAGGCCCAGATGTAATACACCCAAGGGTGTTAAGGGAACTTAATTTTTCAAGACTCATTATCCTCAGGTATGGTACCCCAGGATTGGCATAAAGCTGATGTGGTGCCACTCTTCAAAAAGTGAAGCAGGAATGATCCAGGAAGCTATAGACCAGTTAGTCTGACATCAATAGTGGTGAAGATATTTGAAGGGATTATAAAGGATTATATTGATAAGCATATTCGTGTAAACAAGATTATGAGTTCTAATCAGCATGGTTTTAGGAGAAATAGATCATGTCAAACTAATCTAATTAGATTCTACAAGGAAGTAAGTAAAAATATAGATAACGGGGAATCAGTTGATGTGATATACTTAGATTTTGCAAAGGCATTGGATACAGTGCCACATGAGAGATTAATGCACAAAATTAAGGGACTCTGAATAGCTGAAAATGTTAGCTCATGGATAAATAACTGGATAACAGATAGGGAGCAATGTGTAGTAGTAAATGGATCATACTCAGATTGGACAAAGGTACTCAGTGGAGTCCCCCAGGGATTAGTACTGGGCCCTGTTCTTTTTAATATTTTTATAAATGACTTGGAGCAAGGATTAAATAGCGGCATCTCTATTTTTGCAGATGATACTAAGTTAAGTAAGGTCATTAGGTAAGAGCAGGATGAACTTTCATTACAAAGGGATCTGCAAAAATTAGAAGTATGGGCAAGTAAATGGAAAATGAGATTTAATACAGGAAAATGCAAGGTTCTACATTTTGGAAGTAAAAATAAGTAGGCAACGTATTTTTCAAATGGGACTAGACTTAGCCAAACAGAGGAGGAAAGGGATTTGGGAGTAGTAATAGATAACAAGCTAAAGATGGGTGCACAGTGCAGGGCAGCGGCTTCAAAGGCTAATAAGATACTAGCATGTATTAAAAGAGGCATTGATTCAAGGGAGGAAAGCATAATTCTGTCACTATATAAAGCCCTGGTAAGACCTCACCTTGAGTATGGAGTGTAGTTCTGGGGATCGATGGCAAAAAAAGATATTGCAGAACTAGAAAATGTTCAGAGAAGGGCCGGGGATTGGAGAATTTAACCCATGAGGAGAGGCTAGCCAAACTTAATCTGTTTTCTTTAGAAAAAAAGGCACTTGATAGGTGACATGATTACTTTATATAAATATATTCAAGGCCCATATACAGAGATGGCAGAAGCTCTGTTTATTCCAAGAAAATTGTTTCTGACAAGAGGTCACAATTTAAGGTTGGAGGAAAGGAGATTTAATCTCCTGCAACATAAACGTTTTTTCACTGTAAGAGCAATAAAATTGTGGAACTCATTACCAAAGGAGGTAGTGAATGCCAATACCCTAGATACATTTTAAAATAGTCTGGATACATTTCTGTATATAAACAAAATTCATGGATATGATTGCTAGTATTAAATGGGTCACCTTTTAGTGGGGTTATTTAAGCTTTACTGGAGCTTTTTGTAAGTATTTTAGATTTGTATAGGTTGAACTCGATGGACTTTGGTCTTTTTTCAACCTCATCTACTATGTTACTATGTTACATTTGTTTACATTACTTATTGAGCAGGTAGCATTTGTTTCTCTCTCGTGGCAGTGGGTAATGTCTGCGTATTTTCACATGCACACAACCATTGTTAGGTTTGGAAAGTTTCTGGATTACTTGTTAATAAATCTAAACATTTCCTGGGATTATCAAGTCATATCAGCTGTTGAATTTGAAATGTGACACATTTTTTGTCCAGTATAGATAATTTGGATTATGATAAAAAAAAAAACAGTACAGTCCAATGTTATTATTCACCATTATTCACCAATAAATAATGCAAATGGCAGATTGTGATAGCATTGACACAAAAATGTCTCATAATCAATCATTAATATGCCAATAATAACAACCAAATAATAGATTTTGATCAACCACTAACTTATAAATCAGACATTTAGGGGATGATACATGTCCAGAAATGTGCCCTCTCTTTAATCAAGATTTGTCACTTACTTAGCCCATCAGAACATTAAAAATATCAATAAATGATGTGATTTTTAAATAATATTGCTGGTCCTTGGGTAGTAAGACTGATAGACGGCAAGGCCAAAGATGCTGAAACTCATTTATGGGAATATACATCAAAAGAGGAGAGTTAAATCATTTGAGTTGGCATCCAATGGGTAGCGTTTTTGGTCCCTGTATAGTTTTTCAGTACATAGAAGTATTCTAAAGTAGAATGTACTCTTAAGTGTTCCTTCAAATGGTGACTACCTTTGAATTGAAATGGATTGCCTTGAACGATAGATAAGGATTGAATTGGATCCATAAGAGGTTCTATAAAACTATGTTTTGTGAGGATGAGGGATTCTGTCAGTAGTGGTACAATGGTAATTACATTGACGTTTTCTTATGCTGGGGGAAGTTAATCTGATATTGAGGTATTGATTTAAAGTAGCAGATATTACAGTAGGGGTATTCCAGTAGTGATAATGTGGTGGGTTCTCCTTTTCCCTTTATTGAGCAACAGCATAAATCATAATCTATCTATATATAAAAATAATATTTGATGCTTATTAATTTACTGAAACACTCTAGATTTCAAAATGTAAGTGGTTATCTGTTGACACCTACACAGACCTTAACAATGTGTTGAAAGCCTGATGAAGGGGCTGCACCTTAAAAGACTTTGTTTAATGTGTTTCTAATATTTATTACATACTGTTTTAATATCTACTATACATTGGGGCCAGATTACGAGTGATGCGCTAACAGTTAAGCGTAAGTGAAAAGGGGTTCAGCTCGGTTGTTTGCACGCAACAGGTTTAACGTTCATATTACAAGTGGTTAACTAATTTGCAAAACAAAAAAGATGCACAAAACACATCAAAAATACATTACAAAGTACAGATACACTCATGATAACTTATCTGATAAAAAATTGCATTAAAAAAAATGCATAACAAAGTTATAAGGGCTCAAAGATATGAGTCTCAGGAGTTAGAAAAAAAGCAGGCAAAGGACTTTAACCTATATTTAATTTTACTTATATATATATATATACTGTATGTATATATAAACTAGTAATGTGTGTGCACGTGTAGTATCACAATCAGTGGTCAATAATATGTTGTTGATTAAAATAGTGGTTATGTCCATCCACTTAGTGACATGATCAGCTAGATCTCAAATAATATATCATCCAATAACCATAAATATAAACAACTATCATCTAAGTCGCCGGATCGGAAGAAAAATATTTCAACCTGGCGAAAATACCCATAGAGAAATACAACCAATAGCGGTCGCCTGGGCGTGGCCCATCGTCATCTAATCCACTCACAAGCAGACAACCGAACCAGAATGGCGTACATAACAAACTCACAAGTGGTTAGTACGGGGGAGAGCGGACCAACCCGAGTGCCATAAAGCCGACCAGCCGCTGAAAGCTTGACAGCCCGGGAATGACATCATTCAAGGGGGTGTATCATATCGCCCAATGTAAATAGCACAATGCTATATCAGTGACCTCCGCGATCATGCACATCAGAAGTGAAAGTAGTGTATATTGAGAGAAACAAACTAAACAACAAATCACATCAGGGAGAATAGAGATTATAATAGACACTAGTGTGCCAAGCGTGATGGAGGCTGTACTCAATCAGAAAGCATAAGTCGGGCTATAAGTCCTGCTATTGTACCAACATAGCGTATCTACTAAAAGTGGATGGCTAAGCCCTATCATCAAATGTGCTTAATCTTTATAAAACAAAAGTGATCATACAACTCAGAGGCAAAAACTATATACAAAGGAAAAAAGCCAAACAAACAAATCACTTCTATAAGATACTAGAGATTACAAAACAACTTCCTACAGTATCGGTCCCCAAGGTGCCTAGTTTGTGCTGTTCAAAAATCTGTATTTTCACTTTACTTCTTTCAAGAGGCGTCCAACCTTTCTGATAAAAAGTAGCATGAGATCAAACAAACACTTATTAAGTAAAGTTTTTTTGGCCACCATTGTATTTTGCCTGTGATGTTTTTAATCTGTATGCTTAAGGTTTTTAACTAATTTTAGTTTTTCACTGCAGATGGTTGGTTTTGCACCATCCACACTTTGTGTCCGATCAGCTCAGACTCATATGGTCCTTGCGTGGTGTCAGATTTCTGCCCATGGCTGGGATTTTTTGAATTTTTTTGAATTATTTAAATTTTTTGGATTTTTATGATTTTTGTCTTGAGTACATATAGCTATGATAGTATTATATTTGTTATTTGGTTTTTATTCAGTAGTTCTATTTCTTTCATGTTTATGAGAGTCGCTATATTGATATATGTGCAGTGTTACAGCTCTTTAGAAATTCCTGATTGAGCTCTGTCCAGAACATTATTTTAAGTACAGTAGTACTTATTGTTTTGTAATCTCTAGTATTTTATAGAGGTGATTTGTTTGTTTAGCTTTTTTCCTTTGTATATAGTTTTTGCCTTTGAGCTGTATGATCACGTTTGTTTTATACAGATTATGCACATTTGATGATAGGGCAGGACTTATAGCCTGACTTATGCTTTCTGATTGAGTACAGCCTCCATCACGCTTGGCTCACTAGTGTCTATTATAATCTCTATTCTCCCTGAGGTGATTTGTTATTTAGTTTGTTTCTCTCAATAAACACTACTTTCACTTCTGATGTGCATGATCGCAGAGGACACTGATATAGCATTGTGTTTTTTACATTGGGTGACATGATACGCCCCCTTGAATGACGTCGTTCACGGGCCGTCACGCATTCAGCAGCTGGTCGGCTTTATGGCGCTCGGGTTGGTCCGCTCTCCCCCGTACTAACCGATTGTGGGTTTGTTATGTACGACATGCTGGTTCGGTTGTCCGCTTTTGAGTGGATTAGATGGTGATGGGTCATGCCCAGGCGACCACTATTGGTTGTATTACTCTATGGGTATTTTCGCCAGGTTGAGACTCATATTTTGTCTTCCGATCCGGTGACTTAGATGATTGTTGTATATATTTATGGTTGTTGGATTATATACTATTTGAGATCTAGCTGATCGTGTCACTAGGTGGATGGACATAACCACTATTGTAATCCACAACATATTATTGAACACTGATTGTGGTACTACACTTATTTTGATTGTTAATTGTCAACAGCAGTGTATTGGAGCATGTTTTGCACACGGTCAGCCTTGATTGGCTGTGTTTTTGGGGTGGGTTTCACAGGTCTATAAATGTCTCGCTTATTCACTTGTTGTTTGTCAGAGGAAGGGACAGCATCTAGTCCCGAAACGTTACTCTAAATAAAGACTTTTTGTCACTGATGCCTGAAGACCAGTGAGTGCTTATTTCTACAAATCTGCATTTATATATAGGTATAAATATATATTGTACCAAAATACCACCAGATATAGCTAGAACTATGTATTTATGAATAAATAGAACATATTCTGCTATGTGAAGAACATTGTAACTTGAAATATTCATATTTTCATGTCGGGTTACTGAACTTGTGAATAAGTGATCAGGTTTGCATGTGAGTAGGGTGTTTTTTCCACTATTTTGCTCCATTGACTTCTATGGGGAATACGTTATTAAGCACGTGATATTCTAATTTTAGAATTTAGACTTTAAACTGGGTTAGCTCGAAAGTGAAAACTGTTTACTTTCAGCTTGTAATACGAGTGCTTCTCGATGCATGCAAGAAGCTGGAGTTAACATGAGTGGGAGTATTAAATACCACTCCACTTGTAATCTGGACCATTGTGCTTACATCTTATTTTACTTGTGGCACTATTGTGCTTATATATTGAGGCCTAGATTTGGAGTTCGGCGGTAAAAGGGCTGTTAACGCTCCGCGGGCTTTTTTCTGGCCGCACCATAAATTTAACTCTGGTATTGAGAGTTAAAACAAATGCTGCGTTAGGCTCCAAAAAAGGAGCGTAGGGCATTTTTACCGCAAATGCAACTCTCGATACCAGAGTTGCTTACAGACGCGGCCGGCATCAAAAACGTGCTCGTGCACGATTCTCCCATAGGAAACAATGGGGCTGTTTGAGCTGAAAAAAAACCTAACACCTGCAAAAAAGCAGCGTTCAGCTCCTAACGCAGCCCCATTGTTTCCTATGGGAAAACACTTCCTACGTCTGCACCTAACACTCTAACATGTACCCCGAGTCTAAACACCCCTAACCTTACACTTATTAACCCCTAATCTGCCGCCCCCCGCTATCGCTGACCCCTGCATTACAGTTTTAACCCCTAATCTTCCGCTCCGTAAACCGCCGCAACCTACGTTATCCCTATGTACCCCTAATCTGCTGCCCTAACATCGCCGACCCCTATGTTATATTTATTAACCCCTAATCTGCCCCCCACAACGTCGCCGACACCTGCCTACACTTATTAACCCCTAATCTGCCGAGCGGACCTGAGCGCTACTATAATAAAGTTATTAACCCCTAATCCGTCTCACTAACCCTATCATAAATAGTATTAACCCCTAATCTGCCCTCCCTAACATCGCCGACACCTACCTTCAATTATTAACCCCTAATCTTCCGATCGGAGCTCACCGCTATTCTAATAAATGTATTAACCCCTAAAGCTAAGTCTAACCCTAACACTAACACCCCCCTAAGTTAAATATAATTTACATATAACGAAATAAATTAACTCTTATTAAATAATTTAATCCTATTTAAAGCTAAATACTTACCTGTAAAATAAACCCTAATATAGCTACAATATAAATTATAATTATATTTTAGCTATTTTAGGATTAATATTTATTTTACAGGCAACTTGGTATTTATTTTAACTAGGTACAATAGCTATTAAATAGTTAAGAACTATTTAATAGTTACCTAGTTAAAATAATAACAAAATTACCTGTAAAATAAATCCTAACCTAAGATATAATTAAACCTAACACTACCCTATCAATAAAATAATTAAATAAACTACCTACAATTACCTACAATTAACCTAACACTACACTATCAATAAATTAAATAAACACAATTGCTACAAATAAATACAATTAAATAAACTAGCTAAAGTACAAAAAATAAAAAAGAACTAAGTTACAGAAAATAAAAAAATATTTACAAACATAAGAAAAATATTACAACAATTTTAAACTAATTACACCTACTCTAAGCCCCCTAATAAAATAACAAAGCCCCCCAAAATAAAAAATTCCCTACCCTATTCTAAATTTAAAAAGTTACAAGCTCTTTTACCTTACCAGCCCTGAACAGGACCCTTTGCGGGGCATGCCCCAAGAAGTTCAGCTCTTTTGCCTGTAAAAGAACACATACAATACCCCCCCCCAACATTACAACCCACCACCCACATACCCCTAATCTAACCCAAACCACCCTTAAATAAACCTAACACTAAGCCCCTGAAGATCTTCCTACCTTGTCTTCACCATACCAGGTTCACCGATCCGTCCTGGCTCCGATATCTTCATCCAACCCAAGCGGGGGCTAGACATCCACTGAAGAAGTCCAGAAGAGGGTCCAAAGTCTTCCTCCTATCCGGCAAGAAGAGGACATCCGGACCGGCAAACATCTTCTCCAAGCGGCATCTTCTATCTTCTTCCATCCGGTGCGGAGCGGGTCCATCTTGAAGCAGGCGACGCGGATCCATCCTCTTCTTCCGATGTCTCCCGACGAATGACGGTTCCTTTAAGGGACGTCATCCAAGATGGCGTCCCTCGAATTCCGATTGGCTGATAGGATTCTATCAGCCAATCGGAATTAAGGTAGGAATTTTCTGATTGGCTGATGGAATCAGCCAATCAGAATCAAGTTCAATCCGATTGGCTGATCCAATCAGCCAATCAGATTGAGCTCGCATTCTATTGGCTGTTCCGATCAGCCAATAGAATGCGAGCTCAATCTGATTGGCTGATTGGATCGGCCAATCGGATTGAACTAGATTCTGATTGGCTGATTCCATCAGCCAATCAGAAAATTCCTACCTTAATTCCGATTGGCTGATAGAATCCTATCAGCCAATCGGAATTCGAGGGACGCCATCTTGGATGACGTCCCTTAAAGGAACCATCATTCGTCGGGAGACATCGGAAGAAGAGGATGGATCCGCGTCGCCTGCTTCAAGATGGACCCGCTCCGCACCGGATGGAAGAAGATAGAAGATGCCGCTTGGAGAAGATGTTTGCCGGTCCGGATGTCCTCTTCTTGCCGGATAGGAGGAAGACTTTGGACCCTCTTCTGGACTTCTTCAGTGGATGTCTAGCCCCCGCTTGGGTTGGATGAAGATATCGGAGCCAGGACGGATCGGTGAACCTGGTATGGTGAAGACAAGGTAGGAAGATCTTCAGGGGCTTAGTGTTAGGTTTATTTAAGGGTGGTTTGGGTTAGATTAGGGGTATGTGGGTGGTGGGTTGTAATGTTGGGGGGGGGTATTGTATGTTTTCTTTTACAGGCAAAAGAGCTGAAATCCTTGGGGCATGCCCCGCAAAGGGCCCTGTTCAGGGCTGGTAAGGTAAAAGAGCTTGTAACTTTTTAAATTTAGAATAGGGTAGGGAATTTTTTATTTTGGGGGTCTTTGTTATTTTATTAGGGGGCTTAGAGTAGGTGTAATTAGTTTAAAATTGTTGTAATATTTTTCTTATGTTTGTAAATATTTTTTTATTTTCTGTAACTTAGTTCTTTTTTATTTTTTGTACTTTAGCTAGTTTATTTAATTGTATTTATTTGTAGCAATTGTGTTTATTTAATTTATTGATAGTGTAGTGTTAGGTTAATTGTAGGTAATTGTAGGTAGTTTATTTAATTATTTTATTGATAGGGTAGTGTTAGGTTTAATTATATCTTAGGTTAGGATTTATTTTACAGGTAAATTTGTTATTATTTTAACTAGGTAACTATTAAATAGTTCTTAACTATTTAATAGCTATTGTACCTAGTTAAAATAATTACAAAGTTGCCTGTAAAATAAATATTAATCCTAAAATAGCTACAATGTAATTATAATTTATATTGTAGCTATATTAGGATTTATTTTACAGGTAAGTATTTAGCTTTAAATAGGAATAATTTATTTAATAAGAGTTAATTTATTTCGTTAGATTAAAATTATATTTAAGTTAGGGGGGTGTTAGTGTTAGGGTTAGACTTAGCTTTA
Organism: Bombina bombina; assembly: GCF_027579735.1. Classification (NCBI taxonomy): domain Eukaryota; kingdom Metazoa; phylum Chordata; class Amphibia; order Anura; family Bombinatoridae; genus Bombina; species Bombina bombina. The sequence goes on from NC_069506.1 coordinate 13,209,999, forward strand.
GGGGTTAATCCATTTATTAGAATAGCGGTGAGCTCCGATCGGAAGATTAGGGGTTAATAATTGAAGTTAGGTGTCGGCGATGTTAGGGAGGGCAGATTAGGGGTTAATACTATTTATGATAGGGTTAGTGAGGCGGGTTAGGGGTTAATAACTTTATTATAGTAGCGGTGCGGTCCGCTCGGCAGATTAGGGGTTAATAAGTGTAGGCAGGTGTCGGCGACGTTGAGGGGGGCAGATTAGGGGATAATAAATATAATATAGGGGTCGGCGGTGTTAGGGGTAGCAGATTAGGGGTACATAGGGATAACGTAGGTGGCGGCGCTTTGCGGTCGGAAGATTAGGGGTTAATTATTTTAAGTAGCTGGCGGCGATGTTGTGGGGGGCAGATTAGGGGTTAATAAATGTAATATAGGGGTCGGCGGGGTTAGGGGCAGCAGATTAGGGGTACATAAGTATAACGTAGGTGGCGGTCGGCAGATTAGGGGTTAAAATTTTTAATCGAGTGGCGGCGATGTGGGGGGAGCTCGGTTTAGGGGTACATAGGTAGTTTATGGGTGTTAGTGTACTTTAGGGTACAGTAGTTAAGAGCTTTATAAACCGGCGTTAGCCAGAAAGCTCTTAACTCCTGCTATTTTCAGGCGGCTGGAATCTTGTCGTTAGAGCTCTAACGCTCACTGCAGAAACGACTCTAAATACCGGCGTTAGAAAGATCCCATTGAAAAGATAGGCTACGCAAATGGCGTAGGGGGATCTGCGGTATGGAAAAGTCGCGGCTGTAAAGTGAGCGTTAGACCCTTTAATCAATGACTCCAAATACCAGCGGGCGGCCAAAACCAGCGTTAGGAGCCTCTAACGCTGGTTTTGACGGCTACCGCCGAACTCTAAATCTAGGCCTGAGTTTCTAACACATATGTTTTGGATATTCCTTGTTGAAACATTCCACTGTCAATAACATATTTTTTTTTAAATGATTTGTATATTTCATTTAATAAATAATATTATACATGAAAGTATTTGATTGTGCAAGTTATTATTGTGTTTTTTAGATATTGGCTCAAGTGCTATAATATAAATGTGTGGAAAACCTGCCATATCTGATCAGAGGTAAATTAGGATTATGTCCTTTTCTTTGTATTGCAGGAATGTATAGAGAAAGTCATAACCACAGGGGCCAAACCAGCTTGTAAGGTTTATGTTTGTATCCCTCCAAGTGCTGGCTGTTTGCTGCTTGCTTGCTGTGCTGCCACCGACAGTAAGCAATTCTTTTTGAATTTGTTCTTACAAGTGGATGCCATACATTGCATCCAATAGCACCAACTGCCCTGAAAAAAGCCTAGCTTCCAAGAATAAATACAGGCCAGCAAGTGCCAGCTATGTGTTGCCCATTGGACAGGTGATATGGTAAAGCAGCTGGATGTACTGGCCAAAAGTAAAAAAAATACTTTTTTTCAGGTGGGGGGGCGAGCTAGAACTGAGCACCCAGCACAGGACAAATAAAGTTTTTAGGAGCCTGTGCAACCTTCCTGGAAGAAAACATTTTGCATATTTTCTTCAATTGCATCTCCCTGTTTCATTTATTGTTGCATATGCTCCGTGCATCAGCTTGATTTACAGATAAGCTAGTATATAGTATTGGTGCATGAATCAACAGAGTGTTATTATGTTCAGTAACATGAAAGTAACTAAAGTCTCAGATTAAAAAGACATTTATTTTTTGTTTTACAGCAAATATATTGCAAAATCTCCTTCCAAATTTAAAACACCCCGGATTATAGTAAACTGTAACATATATTTAACAAGAAATCAAACTCTGTTGAGTTCTCCTTAAAACCTTCAACTCTGGTTTGTAATATAAAAACCCTTTCAATATACCTACATTATATATTTGACTGCCCCCTGTATGTAATTTAACTTTAAAAATAGTTTTTTTGTTTTTCCCTATTCCTGTCACAGGTTCAAATGCCCAACCTTCAAAAGTTTGACCCTGAAACATGCACCTCATGGTATATCCCTGTACTTGCAGTGCAGTGTCTAATTGCTGATGTATACTATGCATAAATAAACTAATTGTATGTCCCTTTAGCGGTGCCTCAAGTGACTAGAAAAAAAATACTCACATTATGATTGAATATCATTTATATTTTAATGAAAATATACCTTAATGTAGATGTGCAAACTAAAAGATTCTTTATCTTGGGGTCATTGAGGTACTTTTAAAAACTGAAACAGACAGAGATATGAACTCTGGTTAATTTTCGGAGCGCTAATTGCAACCGAAAGCTCGCGATGGTAACAACCAGCCACTTGTAATGTTTGGTTATTTATCACACGCCTGTTTGTGAGTGGCTCAATTTTTGAGTACTGATTTTGCAATGTGTTTTCTCTGTGAAATGTTCCTTTAACAAATGTTATGGAGATTAGTCCTATGAATAAATGAGTCGCTCGTCTTTTAGTAGAAAAAGAACAAAAAAACAACCTTCTACCCTTCCCCGAATCTGTTTGACTTTAGAAAAATTCCACAGACATATTTTCATTTATACAATAGCGTAGAGAAGTTGTATTTAAGAACACTACTGTACGGCAGTTATTTTATAATACATCTCATTTCTACAGAGCAGAGCAAGGTTGATAAGGATGATAGTCTTTAGAAAGGCCTAATTAAGGCCGAAACACGTTGACATACTGGTGAGCTTATTTCTAATTTATACCCACTGTGTTCATACAGTTTTGCACTATTGTTTCCTTTTTTTTATTTCACAGGTTCTTTGTTGTCTGTTAGTATGGATACCTGATTGTTTGATTTTTTGGACACCTGCCACAGATACCACTTTAAGTTTTTGGATACTTTTTGCTATCTATTTTTTTATTATTTCTTATTTTTTAATTTTAATTTTTAATTTTTACTTTTTATTTTTTGCTTTTCACCACTTATCTCACATATTTTTGAATTTTTTTAATTTTTTGGATTTTCCATTTTTTTTATTAATTGGACACATACAATTTTTTTTTCTCTTTTTTTTTTTCTCTCTTTGTTACACCAACATCCCCATCACAAGTTCTTCTCCAACACACCCCAAGAGGATCTACCCAATTAATTTTTGTTTGGAGGACTTTCATTTGACTTTGAGTTTGTAATTGCACATTTTTGTTTCCACATTGAATTTGGAAGATTGCATTTTCTATTGTTATTTTTCTTCCCTTTTTATTATCTACTGCATTTTTGGTTATGTTTTATGCACCCCAAGACATGTTTTAGAGCATTCACTATATCTTAATTTCTGCTCAGTCACTTTGGCTATTACCTAGTCATTGTGGTGTTATTTTATCTTTATATTTTATAAATTTTATCTCACTGTTGCATCTATTAATTTTATTACATTGTTGCTTCTATTTATTAAGCATGGATCCATGTGTTGTACTGTTGTTGTAATATATTAAGCTTTTATTATTTTACTATATGTAATAAATATCTTTATGTTATAACTTAGCTATCCATTTGCCTTTTAAGCTAATCAGTGCATACTCTCACACCTGTTCTTTATCTACATTATATATTTGACTGCCCCCTGTATGTAATTTAACTTTAAAAATTATTCCTGTCACAGGTTCAAATGCCCAACCTTCAAAAGTTTGACCATGAAAAATGCACCTCATGGTATATCCCTGTACTTGCAGTGCAGTGTCTAATTGCTGATGTATACTATGCATAAATAAACTAATAGTATGTCCCTTTAGCAGTGTCTCAAGTGACAAGAAAAAAAATACTCACATTATGAATGAATATAATTGATATTTTAATGAAAAGGTACCTTAATGTAGATGTGCAAACTAAAAGATTCTTTATCTTGGGGTCATTGAGGTACTTTTAAAAACTGAAACAGAGATATGAACTCTGGTTAATTTTCAGAGCGCTAATTGCTACTGCAAGCTCGCGATAGTAACAACCAGCCACTTGTAATGTTTGGTTATTTATCACACACCTGTTTGTGAGTGACTCAATTTATGAGTACTGATTTTGCAATGTGTTTTCTCTGTGAAATGTTCCTTTAACAAATGTTATGGAGATTAGTCCTATGAATAAATGAGTCTCTCGTCTTTTAGTAGAAAAAGAACAAAAAAACAACCTTCTACCCTTCCCCGAATCTCTTTGACTTTAGAAAAATTCCACAGACATATTTTCATTTATACTTTAGCGTAGAGAAGTTGTATTTAAGAACACTACTGTACGGCAGTTATTTTATAATACATCTCATTTCTACAGAGCAGAACAAGGTTGATAAGGATGTAAAGATCCTTGTTCAGTAGAAAGTATTCTTTACAGTATAATCATTACTAGTCATGTTCTTTCTAAACCAGTTTCCATAGCAATTCAGCCTTTTTTTCCTCCTAAACACCACTCTGTAATACAGTACTATAATTATATCAAGTAATTACAGTGTAATAATACACACTGATATGGAGCTATGTATTTAACCTTCTGTGAAGTCCAAGTAAATCTAGCCTTTAGTGTTAATGCTGTCAAATAATTATCTGCGCTTTTTGGGGGGTTAATTTCTGAGTGAATTATACATATAAATATGCCTTTCATTTTTGATCCTAGGAATGACAAAGCGTATTGTTGTATAAATCATTAAACCAGGTGTACTTATATGCATGTATAATAAACCATTCAAATGATTCAAAAATTATTTTGTAATTATTCTATGTATTTTTACATAAGAGATAAGAAGGGAGGAATTATTGATTGACATCATGAAATTGCAACAAATAGATATACAAAAAGACAGTGAACATTACCAAGATTATCAAAACCAACTTACAACTATGTTAAACAAATTGGATGACGAATTGTCTGAGCAAAGATTAAAGAAATATCAATGTGATTCTTTGAATTACAAATTAAATATAGTTTATATCTGGACTGCTGATAGAAAACAAAATAGAAGGAAGAGACAAAGCAATCAAAACCAAGACAAAAAAAGTCACTTTTAGTATTTTTGAAATTCTCAAAAATATTTAAACCACTTGCAAGAAGATCAGTGGATGACAAGGATACCACTATTGCATCCAAAGAGAATACTACAGGAATCACATAGGAAAGAGATTTGGGAGCCAAACCAAAAACCCACACCCCTAGGAGATCTCTGACTGATTTGATGAAAGAGAAGACCTCAAAGTCAGGCCAACAGGAGAGGCAGGAACAAATGAGTTATAGGGGCCGATTTATCAATGTCTGTCCGACATAATACGCTGTAGCGTATCATGTCTGACAAACATCGCTGAATGCCGACAGCATACCCTGTCAGCATTTATCATTGCACAAGCAGTGCACCAGAACTGCTTGTGCAATGCCACCCTCTGCAGATTCTCGGCCAATCGGCCGCTAGCAGGGGTTGTTAATCAACCCGATCATATAGGATCGTGCGTATTTCAGACCGCAGCCTCAGAGGCAGCGGACCAGTTATGGAGCTGCAGTCTTTAAAATGCTTTTTCATAACTGCTGTTTCCGGCGAGCCTGATAATACGGCCCCATAGTGTTTTAATTTGAATGACATTTGATAACAGCACAGAAAAGTACCAGACATTCTCTACATTACACTGATCCATTTGTATAGCATCATACAATAAGATACTTATATATGTTATGGAAATGAAGTGTATACTTTATGAATTGGTGATAACATCGTATATGAAAATACATTATATTATACACACAGTATCACTATAGGGTTATGGCAGTCACAGTTCTGATATTTCATTTTATTATGCATAAAAACTATAGTTAACTACAATTTAGCAAATTCACTACCGTTTTTACTTTTTCACCTTGTTTTGGTTACCTAATGTCATGTGTGTTACCAACAATCAAATGTATCAACTGCTTTTTAAATTTTATGGTATTGTTAGTAAGAAAAACTCTTTTTGTACATTTAGTAGATTCAGGAGTAATTTGAGGAAGCTTCTTTACAGAAAGAGTGATTGATTTATGGAATAAACTTCATCAAGAGGTAGTAATGACAAACACTGTGGGGGACTTTAAAAATGCATGGGACAAGCATAGGGCTATCCTACGAACTAGATATGTTTATACTGTTAGGTAATATCGGGCAGACTTGCTGGGCCTATGGCTCTTATCTGCCGTCAATATCTATGATTTTGAATACTTTTTAACCTTGCATTGATCTTTCACTCCATGGTTGTGGCTTTTCACTTTTTCCCACATGACTTAATACTGGTTTGTGTGTCATGGGTTGTTTTTAATGAATAGCAGCAATGATGCAGTTAATAACCACAGTTCCCATTTTAAAAGCAGAAGTGTATTAGTTGTTATCATCCCTGAGGAAATGCCAGCAGGCATGAAACGCGTAGGATGTACACTTCTCCGATATGTTTTTCTATGGGTGCTTAGCCTTTTGTATTTTATTGAACTTTAACAAATGACTTTTATTAGTTATTAGCTGCTTCCTTGAGAGTTTATCCATGTCACATCTTATTACATTTTGTGCAGTTTGAGAGAGGACGTGGAAGATAGTCCTTGCGGGATTATGCTCACTTGTGCTGGTGTATATACTCTAAGTCTCACGATTAGTTTTCTTTGGAGGTCTTGAATCACACATAGAGTAGCACAACTGAGTGAGATGGAGGAGAAAGAGCTCAGTGTTAGGAACTTTCTGGGATTGTGTCACAAGCCAACTTCACCAAGGTAACATAGCCACAATATTAAGACCAACCTCTACAGTTGGATTTATGCAACATTGTCACGGCTTTTTAAGACAACCCAGTGAGTCTAGCGCTATATATCTTATTTATACAATTCGTGAGACGGGATTGTTCCTTTGCTCCAAAAGCATTTACTTAAGACTTTTCATCTGTGTGTACTTTTCTCCACCAATACCTGTGGATACGTTTTTGGGACTTAGTGAATAGTGGTATTCCTACATTTCAATCTAGCATTATTTACTAGTATGCTCTACACCAGGTCTCACTTAAATAAAAAGTGCACTTAAAATTCCATACTATTTAATAATTTAATTTTAAATAATTTAATAATTTTTAGTTAGACAGACAGAGAGCTAGATAGATAGATAGTCAGACAGACAGATAGACAGACAGACAGAAAGACAGACAGGCATACAGGCAGACAGACAGACATATAGATAGATAGATAGATAGATAGATAGATAGATAGATAGAAGATAGACAGACAGACAGATAGATAGATAGATGATAGACAGATAGATAGTCAGACAGACAGACAGATAGATAGATTGATAGATAGTTTATAGAAAGATAGATATAGATTTATATATAATAAATGTCACTAAAAATATCTCCATCTCTTTTGCCATTACTATCCCTTTTCTTTCTTTATTGTTTTTATGTGATTGGTGAAAGTTTTTTAATTTGTGAATTGGTATTTGAGAAAGAATTAATTGTCTATTTTGAAGACAATATTGTACCACTATTAGTATGCTAACGTACACTAGATCTATCTATCTATCTATCTATCTATCTATCTATCTATCTCTTAGTTTGCATATTAACTCAATCAATGGCATAAGTCATATGAGTAGTCATCGATTTTGCTCCCAGCAGTTTATTGCTGCTCCTGAGCCTACCTAGGTATGCTTTCCAATAAAGGGTATCACAAGAACAAAGCAAATATGATAATAAAGCAAACTGAAACCTCTCATAACATTGCATGCTCTGTCTAATTTTGACCAAAATAAAAATGCCTTATCACATCTATTTGGTAATTGTTGGCATTGTTTTGGGGTATTTGGAACCATCACTATGGAAGCTCCTCCTTAAACAAAATGACTGGGATGCTTCACTGACTGAGCACCTTATTTACATCAGTGCGATCCGTACAGCTCACATTCTCTGCTATTGTTCGTGTAACTTTTATATACATGGTAGAGTCAGGCTGGGAAGATTCTGTTTGTGGTGTTGTATTCAGTAAACTATGAATAAATCAAGCTGAGGATATTCTCTCAGCAAACAGTTGAGCTCACATAATCCAACCTATGACAAAAACAAACCCTCAAGGTTAGCTCAGCCAAGAGCCCTCGTGTTGCACTTTAGTTATTCATAAACAGTGGGCTATTGAAAATCATATATTTTTTGAGTGTCCGGTATTTTGTCTGCAATCACCTTTTTTGTACAGAAGTGTGTCTGACTGTGCATAATATCCTACTTGCAATGTGCACAAGCACCTGCAAAAGCTCTACAACAAACATGCCCAGTGTATGCACGTGTTTTATGGTTTCACAGGAATGATTTAAAGCTATTAAAATTATTTATTCACAGGATAGATATTTTTTTTCTTTTTATTAAAACACTCGTTTCCAAACAGACATTTACAACTCCTTGTTTATGCACTCTCAACAGGATCAGCAATAATGTAAAAGTATCTTAAAGGGACAGTCTACTTGATGATTGTTATTTTTTAAAAACATAGATAATCCCTTTATAAACCAACACTGTTATAATTATATACTTTTTACATGTATAATTACTTATATCTAAGCCCCTGCAAAAAAACTGCTCTTTATCATTCGGCTTTATTAGTTTTTGTCGGTAATGGTGTGTGGTGCTAACGCTCCTTTTTTTCTCACCGCTCACTTAAGACAAAGCTAGTATTAAGAGTTTTTTGCAACCCAGCGTTAGCCTCAGAAAAGTGAGCGTTGAGCAAAATTTAGCTCCACATCTCACCTCAATACCATCGTTGCTTAAGTCAGCGGTGAGCTGGCTGAACGTGCTCGTGCACGATTTCCCCATAGGAAACAATGTGACTGAGCTGACTGAAAAAAAAACTAACAAATGCAAAAAAGCAGCGTTCAGCTCCTAACGCAGCCCCATTGTTTCCTATGGGAAAATACATTTTACGTCTACACCTAACACCCTAACATGAACCCCGAGTCTAAACACCCCTAATCTTACACTTATTAACCCCTAATCTGCCGTCCCCAACATTGTTGCCACCTGCATTATATAATTAACCCCTAATCTGCCGCTGCCAACATTGCCGCCACTGTTCCAATCAGCCAATAGAATGCAAGCTCAATTCCTTTGGCTGATTGCATCAGCCAATAGGATTTTTCCTACCTTAATTCCGATTGGCTGATAGGATTCTATCAGCCAATTGGAATTGAAGGGACGCCATCTTGGATGACGTAACTTAAAGGAACCTTCATTCTTCAGTCGCCGTCTGTCGGATGGAAGAGGATGCTCCGCGTCGGATGTCTTCAAGATGGACCCGCTCCACTCCGGATGGAAGAAGATAGAAGATGCCGTCTGGATGAAGACTTCTGCTGGTCTGGATGTCCTCTTCTGGCCGGTTTGGATGAAGACTTCTGCCAGTCTGGAGGTCCACTTGTGCCCGGCTGGGTGAAGACGGCTCAAGGTAGGGTGATCTTCAGGGGGTTAGTATTAGGTTTTATTAAGGGGGGATTGGGTGGGTTTTAGAGTAGGGTTGGGTGTGTGGGTAGTGGGTTTTAATGTTGGGGGGAATGTATTTTTTTTTTACAGGTAAAAGAGCTGATTACTTTGGGGCAATGCCCCGCAAAAGGCCCTGTTAAGGGCTATTTGTAATTTAGTATAGGGTAGGGATTTTTTTTATTTTGGGGGGCTTTTTTATTTTGTTAGGGGGATTAGATTAGAGGTAATTAGTTATCTGCTACAAACTGGAAACTCTGTGACAGTGTGTCACAGATAACCTATAGGAGGCGCTTACTTAACTGGTGGTATAGGTGGTCCTAGTGTAAATATATAAAAAACCCATAAAATTAATAAAAGCAAAACTAAAATGCAGAGTTAATATAGAATTAATACATAAATTGTTGGAATCAAATATGAACTTAATTAAAAGAATTATTATAATTGGTGAATACAAAAGGAAAGAAAAAAATGTATATATGTGAATATACACACGTTGCACTGGAAGGTGTCCAATATAAGCGGTGCAAATATAAAGTCCCAAAATATGTCCGTCTGAGAAAGGAGAAAATGGAGAAGGCAGCTCTCGGTCTACCAGAACATATCTTCATGATGTTATATAGATATACAACATACTAGATATATGGAACCCTATCAACTGTCCTAGTTTGGAAGCAAACAAGCAGCTTCCATCTGGTCGTGGTTGGGTTGTCTGGTAGTTTTATAATTACTTCTATTTTACATCCTGTTATTGTTTTTCCCACGTCTAAAATTAATTTTGACCTAAATAATTTCCATCATTTATGATACACTGATGGTGTTTTACTGATGTGCTTTATATGGAGTTAACGTTGTAATAACTAATAGTGATCCTATGATATATCCACTGTTCATATAGGACTTAATGTCTTCAATCCTAGGGGGAATGTATTAACATCTTCCCTTTGCTTGTAAGAGAATTAACAATACTTAATTTATATGGGTATAGTTCATTATATGAATTTTGCGGCACACATAGGTGGGCATAGGATGATATGTTTGAGTGTATAGTTATGGATTGCTGGTATTTATCTTATACGAATACATACCTCTGTATGGATATTACATCTCTAAACACAGAGTATTTTAAGCCTGCAAATTACATAACAAACTACCTCGGTTATATAATATTATTAGCGCTTCTTATGTCTCCATAAATCTATATATAATAAGAAATCATCAGTTTGACAAATGACTTATTTGATGGATTAATTTATGGGTGCATATGGGTTTTTGTTTTTGAGGCTTAAGTAGCTATATTATGCATAATTCACAGAGTCCGATATCGCACCAATGACAAAGCGTGCGGTATTGCTCCAATCAGATGGAGACTTTCCTATGGACGCGAATTACGCATGATAATCCACCAATGTCAAGGCGTGCGGCACTACTCCAATCGGAAGGATATTTTCCTATGGGCGTGAACCAAGCCCGCAACCGATTGGAGGATACGAAGGTGGAGTCTGGGAAAGGTCCCGGATTGGCTACTAACCGGTGTTCTGGAGAGATATTAAGCTCCGAACATCGGAGCCTCGGCTTACTATTTTAGGCATTGAATGTGAAACATTGATAAAGGCTTTCTAATAGCTGAAACGCGTTTGTACAGCACGTTCTTTACCGGCTCATCCTATCACTCCAGCCACCTGATGCCGACGCTTCCAGTTATCGGCCAGGAAACAGAGGAGTGTTAGGAGGGCCCTCTTTGCTTTTATTATTGTTAAATAGGTGGTTGTGGGTAGTATAATTTATCCACTAGGGATGTTTATCCTGGTTTTAACTTATGACGAATAAAGTATGAATGGTTTTACTTTATATTATATCTCCTATTAGAGTGAGAGTGAGTGCTATAGTAACCCCTTACCTTCCTGTCCTTTTGTTCTAATTCTGAACAGCAAACCAGCTGGCTGTGTATACGAATCCCCGTCGTGATGTCCTGGAGAAGTGAATATCCTGAAAGGCAGTCCTTGCCTAGATAGTTTCCTATAGGTTGGAACAAGGGAGAAAGGCTAAACAGCCTTTGGGTTACTTGGAAGAGATTGATACACACACCAGACTTCGTGAATCATAAAACTAGCATTTATTATACAGAATAAAATAGCCAGTAATGTAGCACATTACAGCTGGTGTGTTAAAATCAAATCTCTTATATATACCATAAGAGATTTGATTTTAACACACCAGCTGTAATTGCAAGGGGGGAGTGCGGCGGTTTAGGGGTTAATACATGTATTACAGTGGCGGCAATGTCCGGTCGGCAGATTAGGGGTTAAATAATTTTATTATAGTGTTTGCGATGTGGGGGGTCATCGGTTTAGGGGTTAATAGCTAGTTTATGGGTGTTAGTGTACTTTATAGCACTTTAGTTAGGAGGTTTATGTTACAGGGTTAGCCCATAAAACTCTTAACTACTGACTTTAAAACGTTAGGCAAATCCCATTAAAAAGATAGGATACACAATTGACGTAAGGGGATTTGCGGTATGCTAAAATCGCGGAAAAAGTGAGCGGTACAGCTGTACCTGCCTGACTCGTAATACCAGCGGGCATTAAAAAGCAGCGTTAGGACCCCTTAACGCTGCTTTTTAACCCTAAAGCAAGACTCGTAATCTAGGCGTTAGTGTTTTAATCCTGCATTTTAGTCAATATGCGCTAGTCCTTGTAAACACATTATCCTTCTTCACGGAAGTGAGCACAATGTTATCTATATGTCACACATGAACTAGCACTGTCTGCTTGTAGTGCAAGCATGTAAAAACTAAAAAAAAAGCACTGAGATAAGGGGCGTCCTGCAGGTGCTTAGAAACAGAAAATCTTATTTTATTTAGGTTATAAAGTATATTAATAAAACAATATTAGTGATTGAGCATTATCTGACATTGTACTGCATGCCCCATAGAAATCTATTAGACATGTTCACAACCAAAAAATGTGGTTTCTGGTGAATCCTTCAGAACAAATGTACCAAAAATGAATTATTATGAATATTCGGATGCTGTGCTATTTGATATTCATTTCAGTTAAAACAAAAGGAATACTGAATATTCGTTGTTAAACAAATACAAAATGATTTTATATTTTCACAGAGCTGTATAGGAATGTGGAGGGGATATTACTGAAATTAAACATTTATAAACTTAAGTATTTTTTATCTTTATAATCTCACATATGTTTAGTATTATATTTATGTAGCCAAAAAGAAGGATTTCATTAGAACTATCATATTCTTTAAGGTCATTTCAGGACAGTTTTGAGCCGGTATATACCCTGTGCTTATTTCTTATAGCATAGATGTTATTTTAGCCTGTTTTATTGTCTGCCTGGATAAAAAGAATGTATCATATTATTACATCTGGTCATAATTATGACTTATCTAAGATAATAAAAGATATACAACATATTACTTGCCAGCATAGAACTTGGTGTAACTATAACCACTTAGGTATGCACAGATTGTCAGCAGTCCTGATGTCTCCTCTAAGTTCATTTTTTGTAATATGTTTCAAGACCCATGATAATGTGTTTTTTATGTAAACAATTGGATCCTGGACACATATTATGCACCATACATCTGGTAGCATATGCACAACACTGGAGACAGACAGGCAGACAGACTGATGGATAGACAGGCAGACAATATTATGCACCATACATCCAGTAGCATATGCACAACACTAGAGACAGACAGACAGACAGACAGACAGATAGATAGATAGATAGATAGATAGACTGACTGATGGATAGACAGACAGACAATATTATGCACCATACATCCAGTAGCATATGCACAACACTGGACACAGACAGGCAGACAGACAGACTGATGGATAGATAGACAGACAATATTATGCACCATACATCCAGTAGCATATGGACAACACTGGAGACAGACAGGCAGACAGACTGATGGATAGACAGACAATATTATGCACCATACATCCAGTAGCATATGTACAAAACTGGAGACAGACAGGCAGACAGACTGATGAATAGACAGACAGACAATATTATGCATCATACATCCAGTAGCATATGCACAACACTAGAGACAGACAGGCAGACAGACAGACTGATGGATAGACAGACAGACAATATTATGCACCATACATCCAGTAGCATATGCACAACACTGGAGACAGACAGGCAGACAGACTGATGGATAGACAGACAGACAGACAATATTTTGCACCACACATCCAGTATCATAGGCACAACACTGGAGACAGACAGGCAGACAGACTGATGAATAGACAGACAGACAATATTATGCACCATACATCCAGTAGCATATGCACAACACTGGAGACAGACAGGCAGACAGACAGACTGATGGATAGACAGACAGATAATATTATGCACCATACATCCAGTAGCATATGCACAACACTGGAGACAGACAGGCAGACCGATTGATGGATAGATAGACAGATGGGCTGATTGATGGATAGATAGATAGATAGACATACAGACAGACAGACAGAAAGTCAGACAGACAATATTATGCACCATACATCCAGTAGCATATGTACAACACTAGATACGCTGTTTAGTATATTGAGCCCAATATATGTAACACTGCCTGCTTTCTGCACACATAAGACTGTTCTATCGAAACGCTACCTCTCTAAAATATACATAAATCTAAATTACCCCTTTCACTGTAGATACAATGTATTACTAATTTACATACACTTACCCAGAATCCCCTGGTGCAGTTTAAACATTAGTAATTTTTTTGTTTTCTTTTTATGAAAAAGTTTTCTGTTCTGTATCGTATTAATGCACAAATCAGTGCAGCTGAAGGAAATGAAGAAAAAAATAAATCTATATTAAATATAAAGAAAATGGGTCTAGCGCAAAACTGTATATCACCAAACACAAGGAATTAAAAGAGGGAGTCAATTAAACCTCCCTATGGATACAAAATGCTAAGGTGTGTGTTCAGGATGACAGGGAATGTTTCAAATACTACCTATGCAACGTTTGTAAAGCAATATTCCAGATAGGTATGAAACAATGTGCGCCTAGAACACAAAAGGTAAAATACAATATAACAGAAAAAGTAGTGATAATAAAAATGTGTGTATAATGAACTGAAAAAAATACAGAAAATATCTCTCTCAATGACTCTAAAACAAAGCAGTCGGGTAGCTGTTAAAATGATAGACCACTAGATCCAGAAAAAGGAAGATCAAAGTCTTCTTCGTCTTCGAAACGCGTATGTTTTTGCGGTGGGCATCCTGTTTCCTGTCTTGCAAATTGTAGACGGTGTTTCTGCTTTTAAGCTGTTTTCTTACCTCATTGGATTGAGGGTTTTTAATGTAAGGAGCCATTTGTTGTACCTCCGTTTTATTTGTGCAATAAACGGTATCACACTATTTTCAAATCTGTTGTCTTTCTCTGTAACACTGGTGAGGAGTCGGGGTAGTATCCACCCTGGAAAAAAGCAAGTCCCATGTATTTTTAGAAGAACGGCAGTTTTGGATCTGCGGTCTGCAGCGGTGGGGCGAGGTGGTGGTGAGCTCCATACCCACTACGGCTGCCTGGGATTTACTTACCTCATATGAGGTTCTCTTTTGTAAGTACAACTGACCAGGAGGGGAGGATTATTGTAATCCATTTCTGTAAAACTTTGGCTTGCTACATGAGGGACTGCATCTATATGTATCTAGAGTGATATAAAATCAGTATTTAACCCTCAAGTGGACATTTTGGGAAATAAGAACTAAGAATTTGAGAGCCTAATGCCGATTATTCACTGAACCTGAGGATGTTATGTATTCCTTTTTCTGGATCTAGTGGTCTATCCCTTTTACAGCTATCCAACTGCTTTGTTTTAGAGTCATTGAGAGAGATATTTTCTGTATTTCTTTCAGTTCATTATACACACATTTTTATTATCACTACTTTTTCTGTTATATTATATTTTACCTTTGTGTTCTCGGTGCACATTGTTTCATACCTATCTGGAATATTGCTTTACAAACGTTGCATAGGTAGTATTTGAAACTTTCCCTGTCATCCTGAACACACACCTTAGCATTTTGTATCCATAGGGAGGTTTAAATGACTTGTGAACAGAAAAAAAACGGCAGGCACTTCACACTAGTATGGTATGCATATAAAAATCGTCCACTTTATTAGTGTTGTACAATGGTAGACCATTGCCTCTGTCCACACCACCTGTCTGTATGCTTCATTTGATGAACTGTACCGCACTGTTTTGCACTTTTTTATATGCATACCATACTAGTGTGAAGTGCCTGCCGTTTTTTTTCTGTTCACATTATATTGTGGTAGTTGGGCTGCACTACCTTGGGCTACGGCACTCCAGGCTCTGGGTATACACGGCTGATACTTCATTTCCGGTCTCTCCGGACGGAGGACACTAGCGTGTTGGAGCCGCCGGATCTACTTTCTTCGTCAAGGTTTAAATGACTCCCTCTTTTAATTCCTTGTGTTTGGTGATATACAGTTTTGCGCTAGACCCATTTTCTTTGTATTTGGTTTTTGGGGCATTCTTTGCTCATCTCTCACTGAAGGTTGGATTACCCTCAGTAGGCGTCTTATAGCTGCATTACTCTGATATTGTCAATACATTTAGTACTCCTCAGTTGTGAGCGCTCCTTTTCCTCTTCGATTTTCTATATATTAAATATAGCTCATATTATACCTGTAATGCTAGAATACTGTTCATTTCTGATACTTTGATTATATTATATTATTATTATTATTATTATTATTATTATTATTGTTACTATTATTATTGTTGCTAATATTATTATCATCGTTATTGTAATTATTATTGTTGTTGCTAATATTATTATTATTATTATTGTTATTTTTTATTATTATTATTATTATTATTATTATTATCATTATTGTTACTATTATTATTGTTGCTATTATTATTATTATCATTATCATCATTATTGTAATTATTATTGTTGTTGCTAATATTATTATTATTATTATTATTATCATCATCATCATTATTGTAATTATTATTGTTGTTGCTAATATTATTATTATTGTTATTATTATTATTGTTATTTTTTATTATTATTATTATTGTTGCTAAAATTATTATTATCATCATTATTATAAGTATTATTATTGTTGCTAATATTAATATTATTATTTGTAATAAAAATAATAATGATGATAATAATAATATGTAAAACCCAGTAAATCTTTATTTTACTGCTATATTTAGTATGCGCTGTATGCTCCCCAGGTTCTGTTTTTAAGAACAAGGATGGACCTCAACTATAATTTACAAAAAGCTGCAGCCTTGTCTGTTTTGGTTTAGCATTAATCTGAACCTAGCGTTTTTCTATTCTGTACGTTCAAAGCCTGATCGTGGATTACAGTGATCTGCAGGCTATTTATTGCAAGTAATTACAGGGCATATATGAATGAGAAGCGCTGCCTAGGCATTTAATTCAATCTGGGATATTATGAAAACTCTAAGGTGTAGGATACAGGTGTGCAATGTTTTGTTTGACTACATAATTACAGTATAGTTCATACATTATTCTTTTTGTTTCTTGGTCAAATAATATACAGTACAGTTATTAAGTATAAACAAATGCTTTAAGGAGATGTGCTAAATTTCAGTTGTAAATTTGCTCACTGTTTAGATATCATGAGTACATTTTTATAAAGTAATTTAATAATATTATGTTCATATGGTTTTTATTTGAAACAAAAAGAAGAAATTGGCCCCCAGTTATCAAGCCGTCAACCTCAAATACGCTGGAATTCCGCAGCGTATTTGTGGCGAGGCTGATTCCCCTTAGTTATCAAGCCCTAGACACCAGCAAAAGTAGAATTTTGTGACGTAAGCTTCGATCCGCCGGACTCAGTCCGACACAGATCGATTCTTACGTCACTACAAATGTTCCGCACACAAGTTCGGAACAATCTGACTACTTTTGCTATTTATCAAAAAACTAGCAGGTGCGCTCGGCACTTTTCCAGCCCAGCGGATCCCATAGGAATCAATGGGAGTCTGACCATAGTGAAAGTTCATGTTCACTGCTGCCAGACATCCCATTGATTCCTATGGGAGATGTCTACACCTAACACCCTAACATGTACCCCGAGTCTAAACACCCCTAATCTGTCCCCCCTACACCGCCGCAACTAAATAAAGTGTTTACCCCCTAAACCGCCGCTCCCGGAGTCCACCGCAAGCTATAATAAATATGTTAACCCCTAAACCGCCGCTCCCGGTCCCCGCTGCAACTATAATATATGTATTAACCCCTAAACCGCCGCTCCCGGACCCCGCCGCCACTAACATTATACCTATTAACTCCTATCCTGCCCCCCCTACACCGCCGCCACTATAATAAATTTATTAACCCCTATCCTGCCCCCCTTACACCATTGCCACCTATAATAAATTTATTAACCCCTATTCTGCCCCCTACACCTCCGCCACTGTAATAAAATTATTAACCCCTAAACCTAAGTCTAACCCTAACCCTAACACCCCCCTAACTTAAATATTAATTAAATAAATCTAAATAATATTTCTCTTATTAACTAAATTTATCATATTTAAAACTAAATATTTACCTTTAAAATAAACCCTAATATAGCTACAATATAAATAATAATTATATTGTTGCTATCATAGGATTTATTTTTATTTTACAAGCAAATTTCAATTTATTTTTACTAGGTACAATAGCTATTAAATAGTTATTAACTATTTAATAGCTACCTAGTTAAAATAAAGAAAAAATTACCTGTAAAATAAAAAACAAACTAAATTATAATTACACCTAACACTACACTATCATTAAATAAATTATTCCTATTTAAAACTAAATACTTACCTGTAAAATAAATCCTAAGATAGCTACAATGTAATTAATAATTACATTGTAGCTATTTTAGGATTTATATTTATTTTACAGGTAGCTTTGTATGTATTTTAGCTAGTTAGAATAGTTATTAAACTATAATTATTAATTAATTATTCAATTATTATCTATTTAATAACTACCTAGCTAAAAGAAATACAAAATTACCTGTAAAATAAATCCTAACCTAAGTTACAATTAAACCTAACACTACACTATCATTAAATTAATTAAATAAATTACCTACAAATAACTACAAATAAATTAAATTAAATAAACTAACTAAAGTACAAAAAATAAAAAAAGCTAAGTTACAAAAAATAAAAAATAAGTTACAAACATTTAAAAAATATTACAACAATTTTAAGATACTTACACCTAATCTAAGCCCCCTAATAAAATAACAAAGCCCACCAAAATAAAAAATGTCCCTACCCTATTCTACATTAAAAAGTTACCAGCTCTATTACCTTACCAGCCCTTAAAATGGCCTTTTACGGGGCATGCCCCAAAGAAATCAGCTCTTTTGCCTGTAAAATAAAAATACAACCCCCCACCCAACATTAAAACCCACCACCCACATACCCCTAATCTAACCCAAACCCCCCTTAAATAAACCTAACACTACCCCCCTGAAGATCATCCTACCTTGAGCCGTCTTCAGCCAGCCGACCACTGATGGAACCGAAGAGGAGATCCGGAGCAGCAGAAGTCATCATCCATCATCATCCCTGAAGAAGTCTTCCATCTGATTGAAGTCAATGACTAACAACGAATGAAGGTTCCTTTAAGGGACTTCATCCAAGATGGCGTCCCTTCAATTCCGATTGGCTGATAGGATTCTATTAGCCAATCGGAATTAAGGTAGGAAAAATCTGATTGGCTGATTTAATCAGCCAATCAGATTGAAGTTCAATCCGATTGGCTGATTTAATCAGCCAATCAGATTGAGCTTGCATTATCTTGGCTGATCGGAACAGCCAATAGAATGCGAGCTCAATCTGATTGGCTGATTGGATCAGCCAATCGGATTGAACTTCAATCTGATTGGCTGATTCAATCAGCCAATCAGATTTTTCCTACCTTAATTCCGATTTGGCTGATAGGTTTAGGGGTTAAACTATTTATTTAGTTGCGGCAGGGTCCGGGATCCGCAGGATAGGGGTTAATAACTTTATTATAGAGGGCGGCGGTATGGGGGGGCAGGATAGGGGTTACTAGGTATAATGTAGGTGGCGGCGGTGTCCGGGAGCATCGGTTTAGGGGTTAATACATTTATAAGAGTTGCGGCGGGGTCTAGGAGCGGCGGTTTAGGGGTTAGTAACTTTATTTAGTTGCGGGGGGCTCCAGGGGCACCGGTATAGGGGGTAGAACAGTGTAGTTAGTGTGGGTGCTTAGTGACAGCTTGTCAATAAAGCTGTCAAAAAGCCGAAGAGCAGCGAGATCGGATGAGTGATAACTCTCACAGTCTGCTGCTCATCGCCCCGTACTTGGTGCGCGGCTTTTTGACAGATTTTTTGATAACTTAGGCGAAATTTTTCAGGTCCGCGGCGGCGATGGTAGGCGATCTTAGGCAGGTGTATTGGGCCGGCGAAGGCAGGTAAAGTAGACGGCTTGATAACTAGGCCCCATTATATTTAAAAATAGTAATAGCATATACCTTAAAAGGACATCAAACTCATGTATCAGAGCTTATACCTTAAAAGGACATCAAACTCATGTATCTGAACTTATACCTTAAAAGAACATCAAACTCATGTATCTGAACTCATACCTTAAAAGGACATCAAACTCATGTATCTGAACTTATACCTTAAAAGAACATCAAACTCATGTATCTGAACTCATACCTTAAAAGGACATCAAACTCATGTATTCGAGCTCATACCTTAATAGGGACTCAAACTCATGTATCTAAGCTTATACCTTAAAAGGACATCAAACTAATTTATCTGAGTGTATACCTTAAAAGGACATCAAACTCATGTATCAGAGCTAATACCTCAAAAGGAGATGCAAACTGAAAATTAAACTTGAATGATTCAGATGAAACATGCAATGTTTCTAATTAACTGCTATTATTACATTTCAGAATTGATCACAATTATCTTGCTTAAGGTTGGTAACTATTTCTGATCTTCAGTCAGTATTGTCACTGTGTTTTACAGTGATCACAATTCCAAAATGCTTCTGGCATTATTAATATCCCCTAAAGCTTGAAATAATTACCTCCTGAAAAAACAAAATCATTATCTGCCTCCTTAACCTCCCGATTTCATAATACGTTATCCAAACACACGGTATTAAAGGAACAAAAAAACATTTTTTTTCTTTCATGAGTCATACAATTTTGGACAACTTTTCAATTTACTTCTATTATCAGTTTTGCGCCATTGTCTTGGTATCCTTTGTTGAAGGATTTTACTTAACACATTGGTAAGCCAATAACAAGAGGCATATATGTGCAGCCACCAATCAGCAGCTATCTCACAGCTCCTAAATCTAGATATGCTTTATAAAAAAGGATACCAAGAGCACTAAGCAAATTAGATAATAGAAGTAAATTGGAAACTTGTTTAAAATTCTGTATGTTCTGTATGAATCATGAAATATTTTTGTGGGTTTGGTGGCCCTTTAAATATAAAAGGAAATGGAAATGTTGTGGGTTTATTGAGTACATCATGGGTTGAAGGGCCATTGTTTGAACTCTTTTATAGTGTCCAGTGATGCTAATAGGTTACATGTGGGCAATTACCCTGTTGTGCTACAAAACCAGAGTGATATGTGTATTTATTTAAAGGATTTGAGGAGCATTATGGGTATCATGTGCTTGTTGGGTTATAGATTTTATTAATTTTTATTAGTGTAAAAATGCAAAATAAATGTTGCATTTGAAAAAAAAGGGTTATTCAGTAATTGTTTACTGGGTTTTAATAAATCTTTTTAGCTGTGAAATTTGATTAATGAAAAATGGCCCCTTTACTTAACCATTAACCAGACGCTCCAAGTGGTGAGCTCCACCCACATAACACTCATGACTGTGCCTGTATCTGCCCTGACTCCACCCACATAACACTCACAACTGTGCCTGTATCTGCCGTGACACCAACCACATAACACTCATGACCATGCCTGTATCTGCCCTGACTCCACCTACATAACACTCACAACTGTGCCTGTATCTGCCCTGACACCAACCACATAACACTCATAACTGTACTTGTATCTGTCATGACACCACCTACATAACACTTGTGGCTGTGCCTGTATCTGCCGTGACACCACCCACATAAAACTCATGACTGTGATTGTATCTGCCATGACACCACCCACATAACACTCATGACTGTGCCTGTATCTGCCGTGACACCACCCACATAACACTCATGACTGTGCCTGTATCTGCCCTGACTCCACTCACATAACACTCACAACTGTGCCTGTATCTGTCCTGACACCACCCATATAACACTTGTGACTGTGCCTGTATCTGCCGTGACACCAACCACATAACACTCATGACTGTGCCTGTATCTGCCCTGACACCACCCATATAACACTAATGACTGTGCCTGTATCTGCCATGACACCAACCACATTACTTGTATCTGTCCTGACTACACCCACATAACACTCATTACTGTGCCTGTATCTGCCGTGACACCACCCACATAAAACTCATGACTGTGATTGTATCTGCCATGACACCACCCACATAACACTCATGACTGTGCTTGTATCTGCCGTGACACCACCCACATAACACTCATGACTGTGATTGTATCGGCCATGACACCACACACATTACACTCACAACTGTGCCTGTATCTGCCATGACACCACCCACATAACACTCATGACTGTGCCTGTATCTGCCGTGACACCACCCACATAACACTCATGACTGTGCCTGTATCTGGCGTGACACCACCCACATAACACCCTTGACTGTGATTGTATCTGCCATGACACCACCCACATAACACTCATGACTGTGCCTGTATCTTCTGTGACACCACCCACATAACACTCATGACTGTGATTGTATCTGCCATGACACCACCCACATAAAACTCATGACTGTACCTGTATATGCCCTGACTACACCCACATAACACTCATGACTGTGCCTGTATCTGCCCTGACTCCATCCACATAACACTCATGACTGTGCCTGTATCTGCCCTAACTCCACCCACTCAACATTTATATCTGTGCCTGTATCTGCCCTGACACCAACCACATAACACTCATGACTGTGCCTGTATCTGCCCTGACTCCAACCACATAACACTAATAACTGTGCCTGAATCTGCCCTGACTCCACTCACATAACAGCAAACATTCAAAGTTTCAAGCCATCGAGTATCTTTTTAAAAGATCTTTATTATTTTAGGCAGGGTCCATAAGTATAACAAACAAACAACATTTCAATCCTGCAATAGGTTCTTAGTCATGTCACATGACTGACAAGACTAAGAAATGTTTGAAATGTTGTTTGTTTGTTATAGTTGTGGACCCTACCTAAGATAATAAAGGTCTTTTAAAAAAGATGCTTGGTGGCTGGAAACGTTGATTGTTTGCAGTTCAGTTGAGACCTGGCTAGTCTCTTTCCTTGCCCTACTCTGGAGAGTGTGCTGTCTTCCCCCGTGGATAAAGATCCAATTACATAGCACTCATAACTGTGCCTGTATCTGCCCTGACCCCACTCACAAAACATTGATAACTGAGTCTGTATCTGCCTTGACTCCACTCACATAATACTCATGACTCTGCCTATATCTGCCCTGACTCCACCCACATAACACTCATGACTGTGCCTGTCTCTGCTCTGACTCCACCCATATAACACTCATGACTGTGCCTGTATTTACCATGACTCTACCCACATAACACTCATGACTGTCTGCCCTGACAACACCCACATAACACTCATGACTGTGCTTGTATCTGCCCTGACTCCAGCCATATAACACTCATGACTGTGCTTGTATCTGCCCTGACTACACCCACATAACACTCATGACTGTGTTTGTATCTGCCCTCACTCCACCCACATAACACTCATAACTGTGCCTGTATCTGCCCTGACTCCAACCACATAAAAAATTAATGACAGTGCTTGTATCTGCCCTGAGTACACCCACATAATACTCATGACTGTGTTTGTATCTGCCCTCACTCCACCCACATAACACTCATAACTGTGCCTGTATCTGCCCTGACTACACCCACATAACACTCATGACTGTGCTTGTATCTGCCTTCACTCCACCCACATGACACTCATAACTGTGCCTGTATCTGCCCTGACTCCAACCACATAACACACATGACAGTGCTTGTATCTTACCTGACACCACCCACATAAAACTCATGACTGTGGTTGTATCTGCCATGACACAACCCACATAACACTCATGACTGTGCCTGTATCTGCCGTGACACCACCCACATAACACTCATGACTGTGTTTGTATCTGCCATGACACCACCTACATAACATTCAGAACTCTGCCTGTATCTGCCCTGACTCCAACCGCATAAAACTGATGACAGTGCTTGTATCTGCCCTGACTTCCCTCACATAACACTCATGACAGTGCTTGTATCTGCCCTGACTTCATTTACATAACACTCTTGACTGTGCTTGTATCTGCCATGATTACCCCAACATAACACTCATGTCTGTGCTTATATCTGCCCTGACTACACCTACATAAAACTCATGACTGTATCTGCCTTCACTCCACCCACATGACACTCATAACTGTGCCTGTATCTGCCCTGACTCCAACCACATAACACTCATGACAGTACTTGTATCTTACCTGACTTCACTCACATACCACTCATGTCAGTGCTTGTATCTTCCCTGACTTCACTAACATACCACTCATGTCAGTGCTTGCATCTTCCCTGACTTCACTCACATAACACTCATGACTGTACTTGTTTCTATCCTTGCTCCACCCACATAACACTCATAACTGTGCTTGTATCTGCCCTGACTACACCCACATACCACTCATGACTGTACTTGTATCTATCCTTGCTCCACCCACATAACACTCATAACTGTGCTTGTATCTGCCCTGACTCCACCCACAGAAGACCTGTGACTCTATTCATATGCATCTACAGCCCCTGGAGATTTTTAGGTTGTTTACTCACCTAAAATTTGCTTTTCTAGAACTGCCACTGCTGGACAGGTTGTACTGTAAATAAAACACTTTGCACCCCAGGAGAAGTATAGTGGAGATGCAATACCTAAAGGGTGCATTGGCATGTTGGCACCCCCAGCAACTAAACAAGGAAATATACATTCTGATTGGACTGGTAAGTGTTGTGTGGATGGAGCTCATTATCGGCTGGTGGGAGATTCTAGGTGATAAGTTCAAAAGAGACAGGCAATGTTTACCCACTTCCTCAGCTGCACAAGCACATTCACACAATGGAGAAGCACTTTTTAAAGGCTGGGGTCTTCTGCATCTCCACACACACCTGTAGAACCATCACTGATCTCCATATTCTATCATTTGTGATGTTTTACGCAGGTGATTCACTAAAGTTCAACTACCACACTGCTCTGTACAGTATAACACAGGAGAGGATGGTGAGGGCACCAATGTTCATTGAGTTTGGAGAAACCTATTTTTGCATTTTTTTTTGTACAGGAGGAGAAGGGGCATTGAATTTCTAATGCACAAATAAACCTGAAGAGTCAAATGTTTGAGAAAAAAGAGGTTTGAGAGGAATCTCTCTATAGGAATAACACCTGCTTTGTTAGCAATCAATATATGTCACATGAGAGAAATCATTAAATAGAAATCTTTATAAACACAATGCTACAGCTCTAGAAATTGAGCTCAGATATAAAAAAAAACCATGTGAAATGCAGGTCAAATTTTATAGTGTAAATTATATTAACAGTAGTAGTTATTAGAACAGACATAGATTACATGTGACAGCAAGAAAACCATTCACAGCCAGATATTTCAGTCTTCTCCTGTGCTGTCTCTGTGAATATAGCTTGTAACATTAGCTCTATTCTTCTCAAGAACAATCCATCTGAAATAGCTTTAAATTCTCCTTGCAAGGTGAAACAACTTGAAACAGTAAATAATTAGGGCTCTGGGTTTCTACCTATAACTCTAATACTCCTGCTAAATGTAAATCATAAATATGAGAGAGATAGATAGATAAATAGATAGATAGATACCCTGGGGGGTAGTTATCAAGCCGTCTACTTTTCTGGCTTCGCCGGCCCAATACGTCCGCCTAAGCTCGCCTACCTTCGCCGCCGCGGACCAGAAAAAATACGCCTAAGTTATCAAATAAAGCTGTCAAAAAGCCGCGGGGCGATGAGCAGCGGACTGTGACAGTTATCACTCATCCGATCTCGCTGCCCTTCGGCTTTTTCCCAGCTTTATTGCTAGCCTGTCACTAAGCACTCACACTAAACTGCACTGTTCTACCCCCTATACCGGCACCCCCGGAGCCCCCCGCAACTAAATAAAGTTACTAACCCCTAAACCGCCGCTCCTAGACCCTGCCGCAACTCTTATAAATGTATTAACCCCTAAACCGCCGCTCCCGGACACCGCTGCCACCTACATTATATCTAGTAACCCCTATCCTGCCCCCCCTATACCGTCGCCCTCTATTATAAAATTATTAACCCCTATCCTGCTGATCCCGCACCTCTCCGCAACTAAATAAATAGTTTAACCCCTAAACCGCCGCTCCCTGAACCCGCCGCAACCTATATTAAACCTATTAACCCCTATCCTGCCCCCCCTACACCGTCGCCACCTATAATAAATGTATTAACCCCTAATCTGCCCCCCCTACACCGTCGCCACCTATAATAAATTTATTAACCCCTATCCTGCCCCCCACTACGCCGCCGCCACTGTAATAAAATGATTAACCCCTAAACCTAAGTCTAACCCTAACCATAACGCCCCCCTAACTTAAATATTAATTAAATAAATCTAAATAAATTAACTCTTATTAACTAAATGAATCCTATTTAAAACTAAATACTTACCTTTAAAATAAACCCTAATATAGCTACAATATAAATAATAATTATATTCTAGCTATCTTAGGATTTATATTTATTTTACAGGTAACTTTCAATTTATTTTAACCATGTACAATAACTATTAAATAGTTATTTACTATTTAATAGCTTACCTAGCTAAAATAAAGAGAAATGTACCTGTGAAATAAATCCTAACCTAAGTTACAATTACACCTAACACTACACTATACTTTAATAAATTATTCCTATTTAAAAATAAATACTTACCTGTAAAATAAACCCTAAGATAGCTACAATGTAATTAATAATTATATTATAGCTATCTTAGGATTTATATTTATTTTACAGGTAACTTTGTATTTATTTTAGCTAGTTAGAATAGTTATTAAATAGTTATTAACTATTTAATAACTACCTAGCTAAAAGAAATACAAAATTACCTGTAAAATAAATCCTAACTTAAGTTACAATTAAACCTAATACTACACTATCATTAAATTAACTAAATAAACTACCTACAAATAACTACAATTAAATACAATTACATAAACTAACTAAAGTACAAAAAATAAAAAAAGCTAAGTTACAAAAAATAAAAAATTAAGTTACAAACATGTTAAAAATATTACAACAATTTTAAGCTACTTACACCTAATCTAAGCCCCCTAATAAAATAACAAACCCCCCCAAAATAAAAAAAATCCCTACCCTATTCTAAATTAAATAAATTTCAAAGCTCTTTTACCTTACCAGCCCTTAAAAGGGCCATTTGTGGGGGCATGCCCCAAAAAGTTCAGCTCTTTTGCCTGTAAAAGAAAAATACAACCCCCCCAACATTAAAACCCACCACCCACATACCCCTAATCTAACCCAAACCCCCCTTACAAAAACCTAACACTAATCCCCTGAAGATCATCCTACCTTGAGTCGTCTTCACTCAGCCGAGCCACCGATGGAACTGAAGAGGACATCCGGAGCGGAAGAAGTTAATCCTCCAAGCGGCGCTGAAGAAATCTTCCATCCGATGAAGTCATCATCCAGGCGGAGCTGAAGAAGTCTTCGATCCGGCCGATGTCATCTTCAAAGAGGCGCTGAAGAGGTCTTCTATCCGGGCGAAGTCATCTTCCAAGCCGGGCCTTGAATCTTCCTTCCGCCGACGCGGAACCACCTTCTTCACCGACGGACTACGATGAATGACGGCTCCTTTAAGGGACGTCATCCAAGATGGTGTCCCCTCAATTCCGATTGGCTGATAGGATTCTATCAGCCAATCGGAATTAAGGTAGGAAAAATCTGATTGGCTGATGGAATCAGCCAATCAGATTGAGCTCGCATTCTATTGGCTGTTCCGATCAGCCAATAGAATGCGAGCTCAATCTGATTGGCTGATTGGATCAGCCAATCGGATTGAACTTGAATCTGATTGGCTGATTCCATCAGCCAATCAGATTTTTCCTACCTTAATTCCGATTGGCTGATAGAATCCTATCAGCCAATCGGAATTGAGGGGACGCCATCTTGGATGACGTCCCTTAAAGGAGCCGTCATTCGTCGTAGTCCGTCAGTGAAGAAGGTTGTTCCGCGTCGGCGGAAGGAAGATTCAAGACCCGGCTTGGAAGATGACTTCGCCCGGATAGAAGACCTCTTCAGCGCCTCTTTGAAGATGACATCGGCCGGATCGAAGACTTCTTCAGCGCCGCCTGGATGATGACTTCATCGGATGGAAGATTTCTTCAGCGCCGCTTGGAGGATTAACTTCTTCCGCTCCGGATGTCCTCTTCAGTTCCATCGGTGGCTCGGCTGAGTGAAGACGACTCAAGGTAGGATGATCTTCAGGGGATTAGTGTTAGGTTTTTGTAAGGGGGGTTTGGGTTAGATTAGGGGTATGTGGGTGGTGGGTTTTAATGTTGGGGGGGGTTGTATTTTTCTTTTACAGGCAAAAGAGCTGAACTTTTTGGGGCATGCCCCCACAAATGGCCCTTTTAAGGGCTGGTAAGGTAAAAGAGCTTTGAAATTTATTTAATTTAGAATAGGGTAGGGATTTTTTTTATTTTGGGGGGTTTGTTATTTTATTAGGGGGCTTAGATTAGGTGTAAGTATCTTAAAATTGTTCTCATATTTTTAACATGTTTGTAACTTAATTTTTATTTTTTGTAACTTAGCTTTTTTTTTGTACTTTAGTTAGTTTATGCAATTGTATTTAATTGTAGTTATTTGTAGGTAGTTTATTTAGTTAATTTAATGATAGTGTAGTATTAGGTTTAATTGTAACTTAGGTTAGGATTTATTTTACAGGTAATTTTGTATTTCTTTTAGCTAGGTAGTTATTAAATAGTTAATAACTATTTAATAACTATTCTAACTAGCTAAAATAAATACAAAGTTACCTGTAAAATAAATATAAATCCTAAGATAGCTATAATATAATTATTAATTATATTGTAGCTATCTTAGGGTTTATTTTACAGGTAAGTATTTATTCTTAAATAGGAATAATTTATTAAAGTATAGTGTAGTGTTAGGTGTAATTGTAACTTAGGTTAGGATTTATTTCACAGGTACATTTCTCTTTATTTTAGCTAGGTAAGCTATTAAATAGTTAATAACTATTTAATAGTTATTGTACATGGTTAAAATAAATTGTAAGTTACCTGTAAAATAAATATAAATCCTAAAATAGCTAGAATATAATTATTATTTATATTGTAGCTATATTAGGGTTTATTTTAAAGGTAAGTATTTAGTTTTAAATAGGATTCATTTAGTTAATAAGAGTTAATTTATTTAGATTTATTTAATTAATATTTAATTTAGGGGGGCTTTAGGGTTAGGGTTAGACTTAGGTTTAGGGGTTAATAATTTTATTACAGTGGCGGCGGTGTAGTGGGGGGCAGGATAGGGGTTAATACATTTATTATAGGTGGCGACGGTGTAGGGGGGGCAGATTAGGGGTTAATAAATTTATTATAGGTGGCGACGGTATAGGGGGGGCAGGATAGGGGTTAATACATTTAATATAGGTTGCGGCGGGTTCAGGGAGCGGCGGTTTAGGGGTTAATACATTTATTATAGTTGCGGTGGGCTCCGGGAGCGGCGGTTTAGGGGTTAATATGTATAGAGTAGCTTGCGGTGGGCTCCGGGAGCGGCGGTTTAGGGGGTAATAACTTTATGTAGTTGCGGCGGTGTAGGGGGGGTCAGATTAGCGGTGTTTAGACTCGGGGTACATGTTAGGGTGTTAGGTGTAGACAGCTCCCATAGGAATCAATGGGATGTCTGTCAGCAGCGAACTTGTACTTTCGCTATGGTCAGACTCCCATTGATTCCTATGGGATCCGCCGCCTCCAGGCTGGCGCTTTGAAAACCAGGTACGCTGGGCCGTAAAAGTGCCGAGCGTACCTGCTAGTTTTTTGATAACTAGCAAAAGTAGTGAGATTGTGCCGCACTTGTGTGCGGAACATCTGGAGTGACGTAAGAATCGATCTGTGTCGGACTGAGTCCAGCGGATCGAAGTTTACGTCACAAAATTCTACTTTTGCCGGTCTCGAGCCTTTGATAACTAAGGCGAATCAGCCTCGCCACAAATACTTTGCGGAATTCCAGCGTATTTGAGGTTGACGGCTTGATAACTAGGCCCCTAAGTGTGCATATATTGGGGCCTAGTTATCAAGCCGTCAACCTCAAATACGCTGGAATTCCGCAGTGTATTTGTGGCGAGGCTGATTCGCCTTAGTTATCAAAGGCTCGAGACCGGCAAAAGTAGAATTTTGTGACGTAAACTTCGATCCGCCGGACTCAGTCCGACACAGATCGATTCTTACGTCACTCCAGATGTTCCGCACACAAGTGCGGCACAATCTCACTACTTTTGCTAGTTTTCAAAAAACTAGCAGGTACGCTCGGCACTTTTACGGCCCAGCGTACCTGGTTTTCAAAGCGCCAGCCTGGAGGCGGCGGATCCCATAGGAATCAATGGGAGTCTGACCATAGCGAAAGTACAAGTTCGCTGCTGACAGACATCCCATTGATTCCTATGGGAGCTGTCTACACCTAACACCCTAACATGTACCCCGAGTCTAAACACCGCTAATCTGACCCCCCCTACACCGCCGCAACTACATAAAGTTATTACCCCCTAAACCGCCACTCCCGGAGCACACCGCAAGCTACTCTATACATATTAACCCCTAAACCGCCGCTCCCGGAGCCCACCGCAACTATAATAAATGTATTAAACCCTAAACCGCTGCTCCCTGAACCCGCCGCAACCTATATTAAATGTATTAACCCCTATCCTGCCCCCCTACACCGTCGCCACCTATAATACATTTATTAACCCCTAATCTGCCCCCCCTACACCGTCGCCACCTATAATAAATTTATTAACCCCTATCCTGCCCCCCACTACGCCGCCGCCACTGTAATAAAATTATTAACCCCTAAACCTAAGTCTAACCCTAACCCTAACGCCCCCCTAACTTAAATATTAATTAAATAAATCTAAATAAATTAACTCTTATTAACTAAATGAATCCTATTTAAAACTAAATACTTACCTTTAAAACAAACCCTAATATAGCTACAATATAAATAATAATTATATTCTAGCTATCTTAGGATTTATATTTATTTTACAGGTAACTTACAATTTATTTTAACCATGTACAATAACTATTAAATAGTTATTAACTATTTAATAGCTTACCTAGCTAAAATAAAGAGAAATGTACCTGTGAAATAAATCCTAACCTAAGTTACAATTACACCTAACACTACACTATACTTTAATAAATTATTCCTATTTAAGAATAAATACTTACCTGTAAAATAAACCCTAAGATAGCTACAATATAATTAATAATTATATTATAGCTATCTTAGGATTTATATTTATTTTACAGGTAACTTAGTTTATGTAATTGTATTTAATTGTAGTTATTTGTAGGTAGTTTATTTAGTTAATTTAATGATAGTGTAGTATTAGGTTTAATTGTAACTTAAGTTAGGATTTATTTTACAGGTAATTTTGTATTTATTTTAGCTAGTTAGAATAGTTATTAAATAGTTATTAACTATTTAATAACTACCTAGCTAAAAGAAATACAAAATTACCTGTAAAATAAATCCTAGCCTAAGTTACAATTAAACCTAATACTACACTATCATTAAATTAACTAAATAAACTACCTACAAATAACTACAATTAAATACAATTACATAAACTAACTAAAGTACAAAAAATAAAAAAAGCTAAGTTACAAAAAATAAAAAATTAAGTTACAAACATGTTAAAAATATGACAACAATTTTAAGCTACTTACACCTAATCTAAGCCCCCTAATAAAATAACAAACCCCCCCAAGAAGGTGAAGAAGGTGGTTCCGCGTCGGCGGAAGGAAGATTCAAGACCCAGCTTGGAAGATGATTTCGCCCGGATAGAAGACCTCTTCAGCGCCTCTTTGAAGATGACATCGGCCGGATCGAAGACTTCTTCAGCGCCGCCTGGATGATGACTTCATCGGATGGAAGATTTCTTCAGCGCAGCTTGGAGGATTAACTTCTTCCGCTCCGGATGTCCTCTTCAGTTCCATCGGTGGCTCGGCTGAGTGAAGACGACTCAAGGTAGGATGATCTTCAGGGGATTAGTGTTAGGTTTTTGTAAGGGGGGTTTGGGTTAGATTAGGGGTATGTGGGTGGTGGGTTTTAATGTTGGGGGGGGTTGTATTTTTCTTTTACAGGCAAAAGAGCTGAACTTTTTGGGGCATTCCCCCACAAATGGCCCTTTTAAGGGCTGGTAAGGTAAAAGAGCTTTGAAATTTATTTAATTTAGAATTGGGTAGGGATTTTTTTTATTTTGGGGGGGTTTGTTATTTTATTAGGGGGCTTAGATTAGGTGTAAGTAGCTTAAAATTGTTGTAATATTTTTAACATGTTTGTAACTTAATTTTTTATTTTTTGTAACTTAGCTTTTTTTATTTTTTGTACTTTAGTTAGTTTATGTAATTGTATTTAATTGTAGTTATTTGTAGGTAGTTTATTTAGTTAATTTAATGATAGTGTAGTATTAGGTTTAATTGTAACTTAAGTTAGGATTTATTTTACAGGTAATTTTGTATTTCTTTTAGCTAGGTAGTTATTAAATAGTTAATAACTATTTAATAACTATTCTAACTAGCTAAAATAAATACAAAGTTACCTGTAAAATAAATATAAATCCTAAGATAGCTATAATATAATTATTAATTACATTGTAGCTATCTTAGGGTTTATTTTACAGGTAAGTATTTATTTTTAAATAGGAATAATTTATTAAAGTATAGTGTAGTGTTAGGTGTAATTGTAACTTAGGTTAGGATTTATTTCACAGGTACATTTCTCTTTATTTTAGCTAGGTAAGCTATTAAATAGTTAATAACTATTTAATAGTTATTGTACATGGTTAAAATAAATTGAAAGTTACCTGTAAAATAAATATAAATCCTAAGATAGCTAGAATATAATTATTATTTATATTGTAGCTATATTAGGGTTTATTTTAAAGGTAAGTATTTAGTTTTAAATAGGATTCATTTAGTTAATAAGAGTTAATTTATTTAGATTTATTTAATTAATATTTAAGTTAGGGGGGCGTTAGGGTTAGGGTTAGACTTAGGTTTAGGGGTTAATCATTTTATTACAGTGGCGGCGGCGTAGTGGGGGGCAGGATAGGGGTTAATAAATTTATTATAGGTGGCGACGGTGTAGGGGGGGCAGATTAGGGGTTAATACATTTATTATAGGTGGCGACGGTGTAGGGGGGCAGGATAGGGGTTAATAGGTTTAATATAGGTTGCGGCGGGTTCAGGGAGCGGCGGTTTAGGGGTTAAACTATTTATTTAGTTGCGGAGAGGTGCAGGATCATTAGGATAGGGGTTAATAATTTTATAATAGAGGGCGACGGTATAGGGGGGGCAGGATAGGGGTTACTAGGTATAATGTAGGTGGCAGCGGTGTCCGGGAGCGGCGGTTTAGGGGTTAATACATTTATAAGACTTGCGGCAGGGTCTAGGAGCGGCGGTTTAGGGGTCAATACATTTATAAGAGTTGCGGCAGGGTCTAGGAGCGGCGGTTTAGGGGTTAGTAACTTTATTTAGTTGCGGGGGGCTCCGGGGGCGCCGGTATAGGGGGTAGAACAGTGCAGTTTAGTGTGAGTGCTTAGTGACAGGCTAGCAATAAAGCTGGGAAAAAGCCGAAGGGCAGCGAGATCGGATGAGTGATAACTGTCACAGTCCGCTGCTCATCGCCCCGCGGCTTTTTGACAGCTTTATTTGATAACTTAGGCGTATTTTTTCTGGTCCGCGGCGGCGAAGGTAGGCGAGCTTAGGCGGACGTATTGGGCCGGCGAAGCCAGAAAAGTAGACGGCTTGATAACTACCCCCCATTGTATGTGAATAATTTGATTATGTACGTATTTTTTTTTATTAAATCTGTATTTATAAAGTTTTCTATCATTTTTTTTTAAGGGTGACAAAATTATTTTTTAGATAACAGAAAGATAGATAGGTAGACAGACAGACAGACAGATTAATAGCAATATCAATAAATAGTTTTTAGCAAATATACTTAACAGCTTTGAACTCTTTGTAACTAACTGAGGATCAAAATAGCAAAATGATGGTTAACTAAATCCAATTAATGTTTTTAATTGGTCCATGATTGCTTTAAATGTACAAACTTTGTGTATGATTATCAAACTGGCAAAGTATGTTAGCAATATGTGTTTTTTGTACAGCACTAGTGCACTCAGGGCTGCCATCAGGGGGTGATTAGGGTGACTCCTGTCAGGGGCCCAGTGGGCCAGGGGGGCCCCATGAGGCAAGCACAACTATTATTAAAAAAAAAAAATGTAATATTTTGGCAGCTACCAGAGGGCGCTACAGCAGAGTTCTATCAAGTGTGGGGAAATATCATTGCAAGGAGTAAAGCATTAGCATTTGAGAGGATTTCGGAGTGTGCACTAAACCACTATGCACAATTATGTCTTTATTTTTTTGTTGGTGTCTCTATGAGTGTGTATGTATTTCTTTTCTGTGGGTCTCTCTGTGAGGGTTTATGTGTCTGTCTTTGTGCATTTTCTGTGGATGTCTCTGTGAGGGTGTGTGTATGTATGTCTTTGTGTGTTTTCTGTGGATGTCTCTGTGATGGTGTGTGTGTGTGTGTGTGTGTGTATGTATGTATTTGTGTTTTTTTCTGTGAGTGTCTCTGTGTGTGTATGTCTTTGTGTGTTTTCTGTGGGTGTCTGTGAGTGTGTATGTCTTTGTCTGTTTTCTGAGGCTGTCTCTGTAGGTGTTTCCTTGGGTGTATGTGCAAGTTTGTATTTGAGTTTGTGTGTGTCCATTGTCTGTTCCATTTTATGACATTTTGGCCTTACTACTGAGTTCTGTGTTTGTGTGTTACTACCTTTACAACATTTCCAAGTTTGACTACACTTAAGAATAAGTGCATATACGTTTTAGTCACTTGGTTGAAAATTGCACATGTCAAATGGAGGGGGGGGGGCTGATCAATGGTTAAGTAGGGGGCCCCAAAATTTCTAGTGGCGGCCTTGTGTGCACTTTTAGAAATGTCTTGTCTTAACGCTTCCGTTAATTAATTGGAAATTTTCATTGAAACAATTACTTTAATATCCCTTTAACAGTGTTAAAGTGAGCTCCAATGGGTTTTAATATAATCTTTACTTTTATTGACTCCAGATATCTGATGGACCTTTTCAAAACAAGCTTTATTGAATCCTGTCCTATGTCTATAATATATATATTATTTTACATTATCTCTTGAAATAATTCTTATTTAGTCGGTTTATAATTTTCTATTTTGGATTTGTGTACATGCATTATTTACCACAATTGTATTGGATATGAGAATATTATGTTTCCCCGCAGCTATAAATCATCAGTTAACCATGAAAACAAAGAGCAGTTATTTTCAAAGTCTGTAAAAGAGATTATTGAACATTTTTATTTTTTTTCTCTCACACAAAACAGTCTAAGATAGTAAGTTGTCAGGTTTTATTAAAGTCCCTGAATAATTTATCTAACCTTTCATTGCTGAGCCAACTCACACCCTTTGACCTGAAGCTATATTTAGTTGTTAGCACTTATTGCCCTTAATATCAATATCAGTGCTTTTTCTCTGAATTACCCATAAAAATTATATGTTGTGTTGTTTCTTTGTTTTTGTTTTTTTTCCATCTGCTGACCACTTTTAAAAAATAACTTTAGTTTACAGAAATACCAGAAAATAATAAAAATATACAATACCAAATGGAATAAAAATTGTTTTTTTTAAATCCTTTCTACTGCATTTGTGGTAGATCACAGTATATACAGTACATATATAGATGCAAACAAATCTTGGAAATGGACTGCACTCTCAAACTGGGCTGGGCACACATCTTATGCCCCTGCAAAACTCCCACTCCTGGGCTTTCAGGGTCTCAGGCAGTTAACCCAAACAAGTCTGGGTGCAAAGCCCATAGAGAAAATTATAGACACAACACAGAAAGTCTGGCACTCTCTTGCAAGCACACAGGTAGATTTAAAGCAAAATAGAAGAGTTAGTTACGGCATTTGGCCAAATGGTGATAGGCCCAGGACTTTACCTAATATCCCCTTCTTTACCAACGTGTAGTGCCGTCTATGCCTCTGTCACCTGATGCGGATGTAAGCTGTTATCGGCCAGGAAACAGGGAGGCATACGTTCTACACAGTTTAGGTGTTTGGGGTTGTTTTGTCTTTGATTTTAGTGTGGTGGGTGATCTTTTAGGGTTTCCTGGATTTTATTATTATCAATATATTAAAAGTTATATTTTATAGTATATATAATATTATAGGTGGAGTGTTTAATCCCCCTTCTTTCTGCCCCATTTCTTTAGTGGGGTATCTGTGTTTAATATTTGTATTAAGGGCAGCACCGGTACCATACACATTGGGTCCTTTCCTCTAAATTTATTCCCATAGTGCCAGTAACTCATTTGTTTTAGAG
The DNA here is from genome assembly GCF_027579735.1 of Bombina bombina. Classification (NCBI taxonomy): domain Eukaryota; kingdom Metazoa; phylum Chordata; class Amphibia; order Anura; family Bombinatoridae; genus Bombina; species Bombina bombina. Next base: position 13,246,418 of record NC_069506.1, read on the forward strand.
GCCAACGACCACATCAAGGTCTCTTCCTCCCTGGGTCCCTAACCTACAGCCACACAATGCATCTGCCTTCAACCAAACAGACTGAGATACAAACCAGGGTGACACAGACCCTTTGTAATATCCCTAGACACATACAAAACACAGGAATGGACTGAACTCTATTGGGCCAGGTACACATCCTATGATCCTGCAAAACTCACAGCCCTGGGCGCTCACCAGCACTCACAGCCCTGGGCGCTCACCAGCACTCACAGCCCTGGGCGCTCACCAGCACTCACAGCCCTAGGCGCTCACCAGCACTCACAGCCCTGGGCGCTCACCAGCACTCACAGCCCTGGGCGCTCACCAGCACTCACAGCCCTAGGCGCTCACCAGCACTCACAGCCCTAGGCGCTCACCAGCACTCACAGCCCTAGGCGCTCACCAGCACTCACAGCCCTGGGCGCTCACCAGCACTCACAGCCCTGGGCACTCACCAGCACTCACAGCCCTGGGCGCTCACCAGCACTCACAGGCAGCTTTAAAACTTGCAGGGACTCAGACAAGGGACATAAAACCCAATTTTGTTCTTTCTGATAGAACATACAATTTTGAACAAATTTCCAATTTACTTCTATTATCAAATGTTTTTCTTTTTCTTGTCATAATTTGTTGAAAAGCAGGAAGGTAAGTTAAGGAGCGTGCACGTGTCTGCAGCACTATATGGCAGCAATTTTGCAACAATGTTATACATTAACAAGAGCACTAGATGGCAGCACTATACATTAACAAGAGCACTAGATGGCAGCACTGTACATTAACAAGAGCACTAGATGGCAGCACTATACATTAACAAGAGCACTAGATGGCAGCACTGTACATTAACAAGAGCACTAGATGGCAGCACTATACATTAACAAGAGCACTAGATGGCAGCACTATACATTAACAAGAGCACTAGATGGGGCAGCAATATACATTAACAAGAGCACTAGATGGCAGCACTATACATTAACAAGAGCACTAGATGGCAGCACTATTTCCTGTTATGTAGTGCTCCAGACATGCGCACGCTACCTATCTAGATATCTTTTCAACAAAGAATAACATGAGAACAAAGTAAAGTTGATAATAAAAATGGAAACTTTTTTTTAAATAGTGCCCTCTATCTGAATAATGAAAGAAACATTTGGGTTACATGTCCCTTTAACCCCAGACAAGTCTAGTTGTAAAGTCTATAGGGAAAACAAATGTGTGTGTATATATATATAAACACAACACATAGAAAGTCTGGCACTCTCTTACAAGCACACAGCTAGATTAAAAGCAAAATGGAAGAGTTAGTTACAGCATTTGGCCAAGTGGTGATTAGTCCAGTCCGGTTTGATATTTTAGTCCATTTCCTGTTTTGAATGTGTGTAGGGAAAGGGCCTGTGTCACTCTTGTTACGGACCCAGGGAGGAAGAGACCTTGACATGGTCCTGGGCTTATCACCATTTGGCCAAAATCTGTAACAAACTCTTTCATTTTGCTTTTAATCTATCTGTGTGCTTGCAAGAGAGTGCCAGACTTTGTGTTGTGCGTATACAGATAGATTTATCCCACATTAACAAAATATCAAAATGTAAGATTCTATGCTTATGTTATCAATTGTAACTGAAAATAGATACAATTTAACCACCTGATATCTTGAGAACGTTTTATAATCAGATAATCTCCTGTTCTATATTAGGTGTGTTTTGTGTATGTGGTTAATGTGTTTTTTTTTTATCTTTTTTTCAATGATAAGGGTTTCTTTGGAGCTCCTATTAACTAAATAGATGTCATGACAGGGGCATGAGATGGCTGTTAGGAAAAAGCGTCCATTTTAAATTTAGATTAAAACGAAAACAGCTGTATCAGTAGTGCCTTTTCTACTAAAGCTCATTGGCTGGCAAAGACTACTGCCACAGCTTTATTGGAAGGGTTATTCAGGGCAAGAATATGCATGAAAATCCCCATAGATTTTGAAATGTACATAAGTAAAAAAAAAAAAAAAAAATAGCCAGATTCTAGTAAATGTCAACATAGCAGCTTGAGAATTACACAATTCATATGTACTCTTCCATCGTTAAATTTGCGAGTTGCAAATAACTTTCCCTTATGACAAATAGAGGTGTATTAATCACCTATAATGTGTCTTTATGAGTAAGATACGGACGCACAAAGCTAATAACATAATATAAGTTATTAATATTTTAATAAATACAAGAACCATGTGAAAATGAAGTTTTATAAAAACAGCTTTCCTTACTTTCGATTTTCTTGACAAGTGTTTTTGCAACATAGAAGGTTTGGAAACATAAGCAGCTGGTTGATATATACTCAAACAATTCTACAAAAGCAAAGTCGAAGATTAAAAATAAATTTAACAGGAAAAAAGAACCAAATAGAATCAGAGAAGTATCATATGAGATGACAACTATAGTTCTAGCTTGTCAAACAATTCACTTGTCTAGAATATAATAGTTCATAACAATCAATTTGTTGTCACCATAAAAATGTAAATATAACTCTCTGTTTATCAAAGGTAATGCTGGACTCATAGAGTCATTTAGGAGAAGACAATAGCAGTCTACTCTAGTCCTTTTTAACAATTACATTAAAGCAGTGGAGAAAATATTTTTTTTATAGTTAAGCACAAGGAAAACTAAATAATAAAAGAATATGAATAATTTTTATACACATAAATATTTTATGCTATGTTTAAATTACCTTTTGCATTTTACGGACACCCAGCACCCAAGAAGGAATCTGACCATTAGCCTAGAACCAGGGTTTTTTTTTTTTTTTTTAAATGTGGCATTTACACCAGAAATCCTAAACAATATTTTTAATTAATATTAAGCAATAAACATCAGTTGGGACTTACTCATACAGGTTTGATGTATTCTGTGCCATTAATCATATAGGGCTAGATTACAAGTGGAGCGGTTCATTATTTTACTCCTGCAAACTGGAAAATGTGCCCGTTTGTGGGCGTGCAATAATTAACCAGCCATTACAAGTGTCTGGTTATTGCTACCGAGAGCTTGTGGTAGCAATTAGTGCTCATAAAATTAACCAGAGATCAAATCTTTGGTTAATTTTATAAATCTGCCCAAATGGCCCCAAAATACGATCTAGTGTAGTTTATTAAAAAATAAAGATGGCAGCATATTTATTTTTTTAATAAAATGACTGCACTAGGCAGTATTTTGGGGTTAAAGTTGACAGGTGTGGGGTGTTAGAAAAAAAAGGCACCAAAAGTGCCTTTACATTGTGGTCAATGGGAACTGTGTGTTACCTGTAAATATATATATATATATATATATATATATATACTTATATAAATATATCTTTATGTGTTAATATGTGTATATACCAATAACACAAATATATATATGTATATACACATAGTAACACATAAATATATATATATATACACATAGTAACTCATAAATATATATGTATATACACATACTAACACATAAATATATATGTATATACACATAGTAACACATAAACATATATGTATATACACATAATAACACATAAATATATCTGTATATACACATAATAACACATAAATATATATGTATATACACATAGTAACACATAAATAAATATGTATATACACATAGTAACACATAAATATATATGTATATACACATAATAACACATAAATATATATGTATATACACATAATAACACATGAATATATATGTATATACACACAGTAACACATAAATATATATGTATATACACATAGTAACACATAAATATATATGTATATACACATAATAACACATAAATATATATGTATATACACATAATAACACATGAATATATATGTATATACACACAGTAACACATAAATATATATGTATATACACATAGTAACACATAAATATATATGTATATACACATACTAACACATAAATATATCTGTATATACACATAATAACACATAAATATATATGTATATACACATAGTAACACATAAATATATATGTATATACACACACTAACACATAAATATATATGTATACACACATAGTAACACATAAATATATATGTATACACACACAGTAACACATAAATATATATGTATATACACATACTAACACATAAATATATATGTATACACACACAGTAACACATAAATATATATGTATATACACATAATAACACATAAATATATATGTATATATACACATACTAACACATAAATATATATGTATATACACATAATAACACATAAATATATATGTATATACACATAGTGACACATAAATATATATGTATATACACATAGTAACACATAAATATATATGTATATACACATAGTAACACATAAATATATATGTATATACACATAGTGACACATAAATATATATGTATATACACATAACACATAAATATATATGTATATACACATACTAACACATAAATATATATGTATATATACATAATAACACATAAATATATCTGTATATACACATAGTTACACATAAATATATATGTATATACACATACTAACACATAAATATATCTGTATATACACATACTAACACATAAATATATATGTATATACACATACTAACACATAAATATATATGTATATACACATAGTAACACATAAATATATATGTATATACACATAATAACACATAAATATATATGTATATACACACAGTAACACATAAATATATATGTATATTAGCATATACAGAACATATATATTTAATTGCTGCACAATTTACCCCCTTCGCTGGGGTTGAAGTTCTGATGCCATCTCTGACAGCCTCCCATAGGAGCCTATGGAAGTGCTCTTGTGAGCACAATGCTTACTAGCAATTCCAACGCGAGCTTGCGTTACCCTTGAGGCTAACTTTTAATACCAGCTCACATTATCATGCGCTGGTATCACACAGTGGAGAGCTAATATTGCTTTCATGAAAGCGATATATAGCGCTCCACTTGTAATCTAGCCCTTTATATTTAGAATCTTATCTTAAATAGAGCTTAGTTGATGTCAGGGCTTAAAAACAACAAAAGTTGATTACATTTCTTTTAAACATATTTTGAACAATGGCTACATATTCAGATATTTGTTGTTCTTACTGGATGTAATATTTCCCTATTTTAAAAGTGACATTAAATTAAGAAACATACTGCAGGTGGACACATTTCTTAGCCTGCAACCTGTCAGGCTAGCATCACAAATGCGCATGCAGCAGCGCCCCCTACGTTTGCTCAACCAATCAATTGACAACAGGGCTTATCAATCATTACTTTTGGAACTATCCAGGATAAATTAACAGTGCAGAAGAGATTATATAAGACCACTGCATCTAAACGAGCATTTCAGGCTCACTCATGCACGCTTGCACTGCTATGGATCTGCTTGATAAATGGAACCCATTGACTCTTCTGCATGGTACAACAACCATAACATATTAAAACATTACAATAGACAATTTTGATTCCTTGGGCTCCATGTATTAAGCAGCAAATGATGCGATTGAGGTCTTGTGACGCAGGCTCACTCATGCTCATCGCTGCTTCTTACTATCTCTGCTACCTCTAAGCTGGCGCATAGAGATTACCCCAAACACATTCATTCTGGGTGACTGACAAGCCCCTCTCTTGCATGATTGGTTGAGCGAGAAAAGGAGGTGGCTTTATACACTCAAGTGAGAGTGTAATGCTATATCCGGGCAGCAGACGCACTTAACCGGCTGGCAGACAAGTTCCATGTTGAGAACCTTGTCTGCACCAGCTTTATACATTGGGCCTTATGCATTGCAAAAAGAAAATCATAAACAGTAGGACAACATTAAGCAATTGCTTTCATTTTTTTTACTACTAACCGAGGATTTAAAATAAGTAGCAAAGAAATTTCAGAAACAGCAAATATAAATGGAAAGTTTAAATTGACTTTATATCACCAGTGAGACTCTGCACAAAGAAGGTTACATAACATTTGACATTTAATTTCTAAAATGCAGCATATTATCACTGACATTAAAAGGACATTAAACACTAAATAAATGCTAGATAGAATGATGCATTTAAAGAAAAGTTTAGTCTGAGAATAACATGTAGATGTATTTATTTAAGTTTCATTAGCTGTTTAAATATTGACAAAATAAGTGTAACGTTTTAGTGTCTATAAAACAATGGGAGCTGCCATGTTGTAACTTAGGTTACCTTCTCTGCTGTGGCCAATTAGAGACAGTTATAAATAGGTCACTAGAGTGTGCAGCCAATAGCTGTGTGCAATATAACAGTGTTATGCACTTCCATTTCTAACAGGAACTGGAAGAGTCATAGTTTCAGAATGGAATTACAGGAAAAGGGGACAAAAAGTAATGAAAATATATTGCAGAGCTTTTTTCATATATACAATTTATCATTTTATATTGCCATCTCAAAGTGTTTAATGTCTCTTTATTGCCATCATTCATATGTTTCTATAAATAAATTTTAACATACCATTACTGAATATATATATATACTGCAATAAACTATAAGAAGAGAGGAAGGACACATCATGATAAATGTTCTTTAAATATAAAAAGGGAATACAGCACTCTTTTAAATATAAAATAAATCTGAGTTTAATTGAGTCCCCATAGATTGAAGCACTGAATAGGCAAAGTACCTGATACACAAAACCTTTTTAGGTCAACAACATGTATAAGTGCAAATACATACAGTGTTAAAAAACAATTAAAGCTAGGTCACATGACTAGCAAGAGCCCATATAGAATACACATCGGCAGATAATTAACTTATAAAGGTAGAATGAATCCACTACACCTCAGCTGCACACAGAACCCCCTTAGCAAATAGCCAAGGAGGAATGGCCTGGGCAGGTTCGCATTAGGGATCTAAGTGGATCGTAGTAGCCTTAAGTAAGAGGCCTACATAAGCGTACATTGGCAACATAGAATACAGTGAAAGCCAATAGCCAAGTCCAAAAAAAACTTTCATGATTCAAATAGGCAATGTAATTTTAATCAACTTTCCTATTTACTTTTCATCACCACTTTTGCTTTGTTCTCTTGGTATTCTAAGTTGAAAGCTAAATCTAGGAGGTTCATATGCTATTTTTTTAGACCTTGAAGGCCGCCTCTAATCTAAAATGTATTTTGACAGTTTTTCACCACTAGAGGGCGTTAGGTCATGTGTTTCATATAGATAACATTGAGCTCATGCACGTGAATTTACAGAGGAGTATGCACTGATTGGCTAAAATGCAAGTCTGTCAAAAGAACTGAAATAAGGGGGCAGTTTGCAGAGGCTTAGATACAAGTTAATCACAGAGGTACAAATAGTATTAATATAACTGTGTTGGTTATGCAAAACTGGGGAATGGGTAAATAAGGGATTATCTATCTTTTAAAACAACAAAAATTCTGGTGTTGACTGTCCCTTTAAAGCTACTACGATCCACTTAGATCCCTAATGCGAACCTGCCCAGGCCATTCCTCCTTGGGTATTTGCTAAGGGGGTTCTGTGTGCAGATGAGGTGTAGTGGATTCATTCTACCTTTATAAGTTTATTATCTGCCGATGTGTATTCTATATGGGTCCTTGCTAGTCACGTGACCTAGCTTTAATTGTTTTTTAACACTGTATGTATTTGCACTTATACATGTTGTTGACCTAAACAGGTTTTGTATATCAGGTACTCTCCCTATTCAGTACCTCAATCTATGGGGACTCAATTAAACTCAGATTTATTTTATATTTAAAGGGACAGTAAACCTAAAAAATAATGTTATATAATTCTGCACATAGTGCAGAATTATATAACATTATTTAGGTGCTATAGCCATAAAATCCTTTTTTCACTTTTAATATTTAAAAAACATACCGCTTTTACAGACCCGCTCTCTGCTCTCTGCTGAGCGGGTCTGTTTTTTTTAGTCAGCGCATCGGGCCAGCTGTATAGTCACAGCCCGGCCCGACCGCGCCATAGCATTAAGTGAAGCTCGCTCCTGCTGTCAGACAGAGCAGGAGCGAGCTGCACTTAGTCTTATGGCACGGTCGGGCCGGGCTGTGACTATACAGCCCGATGCGCTGACTAAAAAAAACAGACCCGCTCAGCAGAGAGCAGAGAGCGGGTCTGTAAAAGCGGTATGTTTTTTAAATATTAAAAGTGAAAAAAGGGTTTTATGGCTATAGCACCTAAATAATGTTATATAATTCTGCACTGTGTGCAGAATTATATAACATTATTTTTTAGGTTTACTGTCCCTTTAAAGAGTGCTTTATTCCCTTTTTATATTTAAGGAACATGCATCATGATGTGTCATTTCTCTCTTCTTATAGTTTATTGCTGTATTTAAAGTCTGCACCATTTGATATTACATTTGTTAATATTTGATATTTATTTTAGGAGTTGCACAGATTTATATCAACCATTTGTCCTCTTATTTAAATATATATATATATATATATATATATATATATATATATATATATATATATATATATATATATATATATATATAAATATATATATATATATTCTGTGTATCTATTTATATATATATATATATATATATATATTGTGTGTATCTATATATACAGTATATATATACAGGGAGTGCAGAATTATTAGGCAAGTTGTATTTCTGAGGATTAATTTTATTATTGAACAACAACCATGTTCTCAATGAACCCAAAAAACTCATTAATATCAAAGCTGAATATTTTTGGAAGTAGTTTTTAGTTTGTTTTTAGTTATAGCTATTTTAGGGGGATATCTGTGTGTGCAGGTGACTATTACTGTGCATAATTATTAGGCAACTTAACAAAAAACAAATATATACCCATTTCAATTATTTATTTTTACCAGTGAAACCAATATAACAGCTCAACATTCACAAATATACATTTCTGACATTCAAAAACAAAACAAAAACAAATCAGTGACCAATATAGCCACCTTTCTTTGCAAGGACACTCAAAAGCCTGCCATCCATGGATTCTGTCAGTGTTTTGATCTGTTCACCATCAACATTGCGTGCAGCAGCAACCACAGCCTCCCAGACACTGTTCAGAGAGGTGTACTGTTTTCCCTCCTTGTAAATCTCACATTTGATGATGGACCACAGGTTCTCAATAGGGTTCACATCAGGTGAACAAGGAGGCCATGTCATTAGATTTTCTTCTTTTATACCCTTTCTTGCCAGCCATGCTGTGGAGTACTTGGACGCGTGTGATGGAGCATTGTCCTGCATGAAAATCATGTTTTTCTTGAAGGATGCAGACTTCTTCCTGTACCACTGCTTGAAGAAGGTGTCTTCCAGAAACTGGCAGTAGGACTGGGAGTTGAGCTTGACTCCATCCTCAACCCGAAAAGGCCCCACAAGCTCATCTTTGATGATACCAGCCCAAACCAGTACTCCACCTCCACTTTGCTGGCGTCTGAGTCGGACTGGAGCTCTCTGCCCTTTACCAATCCAGCCACGGGCCCATCCATCTGGCCCATCAAGACTCACTCTCATTTCATCAGTCCATAAAACCTTAGAAAAAACAGTCTTGAGATATTTCTTGGCCCAGTCTTGACGTTTCAGCTTGTGTGTCTTGTTCAGTGGTGGTCGTCTTTCAGCCTTTCTTACCTTGGCCATGTCTCTGAGTATTGCACACCTTGTGCTTTTGGGCACTCCAGTGATGTTGCAGCTCTGAAATATGGCCAAACTGGTGGCAAGTGGCATCTTGGCAGCTGCACGCTTGACTTTTCTCAGTTCATGGGCAGTTATTTTGCACCTTGGTTTTTCCACATGCTTCTTGCGACCCTGTTGACTATTTTGAATGAAACGCTTGATTGTTCGATGATCACGCTTCAGAAGCTTTGCAATTTTAAGAGTGCTGCATCCCTCTGCAAGATATCTCACTATTTTTGACTTTTCTGAGCCTGTCAAGTCCTTCTTTTGAGCCATTTTGCCAAAGGAAAGGAAGTTGCCTAATAATTATGCACACCTGATATAGGGTGTTGATGTCATTAGACCACACCCCTTCTCATTACAGAGATGCACATCACCTAATATGCTTAATTGGTAGTAGGCTTTCGAGCCTATACAGCTTGGAGTTAGACAACATGCATAAAGAGGATGATGTGGTCAAAATACTCATTTGCCTAATAATTCTGCACTCCCTGTATATATATATATATATATATATATATATATTCTGTGTATCTATTTATATTCTGTGTATCTATATATATACTGTATATATTCTGTGTATCTATATCTATATATATATATATGTATTCAGTGTATCTATATATATATAAATATATTCTGTGTATCTATATATATATATACTGTGTATGTATGTAAATATATTCTGTGTATCTATATATATATATATATTCTGTGTATCTATATATACAGTATATATTCTGTGTATCTATATATATATATATTCTGTATATATTTATATATGTACATTTTTAAATTTAAAAATGAAAGTCAACTAATTTCTCAGAATTATATTGAAGCTTCTGAGAACTAACATTTAAAATGATAATATTATATGTTAGTATTTGAATGATATATTCTATAATAAAATGTTATTTGATATAGAGAAAGGTAACATTTGCTGTTGAAAAATAAATATTGAACTTTTAGCAATCATTTAAAAGGACTGTAAGCAGCTTGAGATGTTTAAATGAAATGTTATTTGTGCATAATGAAACAACTGTGCAATATCTTTTCTTTTTTGCCCCCTTTTTATGTAATTTAGCTCTGAAAATTGAGCAATTTCTTATTCTCAGGAGTCAGAACATAAAAACTACCTGCTGACTTATCAAGGCTAACTCTACCACATATCCAGCACTTCTGCAGATTGCAGCACTATTCAAATAAATGATAATAAGAATAATAATGCCGTTCACTAATTGGCTTTAGCCGATAACAAATGTAAAACAGAATACTTTATCCAAAGTGAGTTAGATGGTCATCTCAGAGGGTCCAGCATACGCATAGACACCATTTGTTTGGTGTCTCTGAATATATGTGAGTACTTATTCAGAGGATAGTTTGCTGTGGGGGTTACATCGTTACACAGTATACACTTTTGTGCTGTTTTGTGTTTCTTCTAGATGTCTAGTGTATGTGAAGCTTGATCCAGAGCTTGTGGAGTGAAGTGACTAAGATGGGTTCAAGATTGTGGGACTCAATTACTTGTGATTTATCAAGTGGGACACCCTTGTCAGCACTATAACTACTCTGATTGGCACATTTATATGGTCTGTAATATATACATTTTATTTGTGACTTGTGAGTTGCATCTAATTTTGTAAATGCACCTTGCTTTCATTGATTAGTGGATCTTTTATAGAGAATCGCTAATTTATTTATTTAATTTTTGAAACCTGTTTACTAGTATTAATAGGATTTGTACCGTTTACATTATTATTATTATTATTATTATTATTATTATAGGTTTTTAAAATATTAAATTATCAATTTATAATAACGCCGACTATAGTGTCTGAAAATAACATACAGCTGCAAAATGCTATATTCCCTGCAATTGTAAAATTATATTATAACTTTAAATCAAAGAATACCATAAGGTTACACTTCCTATGCACCAGAAGGACATTTTTGTTCCTGTTTAGAATGACTTACAAAAGTAAAATGTGTAAACAGACGCATTAAAAAGACCTCATGACCATGAACAAAGTAGATGAATAAACACTTTATCCAGGTGTCACATTCTGCTATGGCTAAATGTATCAGGTGTTTGTCACAGGAAATACAAACATCGTTCCCTTAGGGGGCCATTAATGTGCTCAAGTACTGAGTCTAGCACACTGGTCTTCAAACCTGTCCTCAGACCTCTCTAACAGACCAGGTTTTCAGGATTACCTTGGATGAGAGCAGGTAAAGTAACCATGGTAACCAATCAGCTGATTATTTCACCTGTGCTCCAGTTCAGATATCCTAAAAATCTGGCCTGTGAGGGAAGCCTGAGGACAGGTGAAAACCAGTGGTCTAGCACAACAAATTCCTGCCCTTGCCTTGTTGCAATCCAATTCAAGACCATATTGGATCCTTCAAATAAGGCAAGTGCTGAATCAGCTTTGGCTGTTTAAAAACAATTGTTCATTTGTTTTAAAATGTTTAGACTTGGTTGATAAGTTATTCTATAGAAAGACAACAGAAATGTCTTGCAATTACAAGGTGCTAAGCATTTATTTCAAGGGACAATGCACTTAGGCAAGTCGCTGGTAAGAGATAAATGTATTCAAAGCAACTGCTGTCTGCTAGAACACTATTAAATGGGCTGATTTCACCTCTCCCCTACTCCTCTCCGTGCACTAATTTTCTGATTTTAAACATGCATATATCTCAAAATTCCTTTATATTATGTTTTGCAAAATGTGCTAAAGTGTATCACTTGTGACCAATTAATACAATAATTATTTCACAGAGACCCTGCTAATAGATTCCACAAAAAAGTGCAACAGGGGACATAGGTATAAAACATTGGTTTCCAATATAGAAATTAAACCTCTGCTAATGAATCCATTATATTTAATTAATTATAATTAATTATTTTATCATAGATACATTTATATTAAGCAGGTGTTAGAATTGGAGATCTGGAGTTGCCACTAACTAATGCAACAGCAGCACAAGGCTTCTTTCTGAATATATTGTACGCTTTTTAAGTTACATTTTCTGTTTTGTATACACATACCAATCCTTTTTGATCTACTTAGTCTTGCAAAACATGCCAAAAAATTATTTGACGATGACAAGTGTAAAAAAATAAATCAAAAGAAACAGTAATTACCACCAGGTGCCAGGGAATTATAAAAACTATTTATTTCTGCTAATTCTAGAAGGGCTTAAACACAAAAATCCATATCTTTAACTTGAAAGTCATAGGTAGATAATCACACTGTAAGTTTTTCTTTGTTGAGGAATATGTATAAGTTGTGACTTTATATTCAGAGAAAAAGGGAAATACGTGTATGTGTATGAGAAATATGTGTATGTGTATAAGAAATACGTGTATATATAAGAAATACATGTGTGTATATATAAAAAATACGTGTATGTGTATAAGAAATATGTGTATGTGTATAAGAAATACGTGTATGTGTATAAGAAATACGTGTATGTGTATAAGAAATATGTGTATGTGTATAAGAAATATGTGTATGTGTATAAGAAATACGTGTATGTGTATAAGAAATATGTGTATGTGTATAAGAAATACGTGTATATATAAGAAATACGTGTATATGTAAGAAATACGTGTATATATAAGAAATACATGTGTGTATATATAAGAAATATGTGTATGTATTAGAAATATGTGTATATATAAGAAATACGCATATATATATATATATATATATATATATATATACAGTGTATATGAAATACGTGTATGTATAAGAAATATGCATATATATATGGTAGATAATCACACTGTAAGTTTTTCTTTGTTGAGGAATATGTATAAGTTGTGACTTTATATTCAGAGAAAAAGGGAAATACGTGTATGTGTATGAGAAATATGTGTATGTGTATAAGAAATACGTGTATATATAAGAAATACATGTGTGTATATATAAAAAATACGTGTATGTGTATAAGAAATATGTGTATGTGTATAAGAAATACGTGTATGTGTATAAGAAATATGTGTATGTGTATAAGAAATATGTGTATGTGTATAAGAAATACGTGTATGTGTATAAGAAATATGTGTATGTGTATAAGAAATACGTGTATATATAAGAAATACGTGTATATGTAAGAAATACGTGTATATATAAGAAATACATGTGTGTATATATAAGAAATATGTGTATGTATTAGAAATATGTGTATATATAAGAAATACGCATATATATATATATATATATATATATACAGTGTATATGAAATACGTGTATGTATAAGAAATATGCATATATATATGGTAGATAATCACACTGTAAGTTTTTCTTTGTTGAGGAATATGTATAAGTTGTGACTTTATATTCAGAGAAAAAGGGAAATACGTGTATGTGTATGAGAAATATGTGTATGTGTATAAGAAATACGTGTATATATAAGAAATACATGTGTGTATATATAAAAAATACGTGTATGTGTATAAGAAATATGTGTATGTGTATAAGAAATACGTGTATGTGTATAAGAAATATGTGTATGTGTATAAGAAATATGTGTATGTGTATAAGAAATACGTGTATGTGTATAAGAAATATGTGTATGTGTATAAGAAATACGTGTATATATAAGAAATACGTGTATATGTAAGAAATACGTGTATATATAAGAAATACATGTGTGTATATATAAGAAATATGTGTATGTATTAGAAATATGTGTATATATAAGAAATACGCATATATATATATATATATATACAGTGTATATGAAATACGTGTATGTATAAGAAATATGCATATATATATATATATAAGAAATATGTGTATGAATAAGAAATACGTGTATGTGTATAAGAAATATGTGTATGTGTATAAGAAATACGTGTATATATAAGAAATACATGTGTGTATATATAACAAATATGTGTATGTATTAGAAATATGTATATATATAAGAAATACGCATATATATATATATATACAGTGTATATGAAATATGTGTATGTATAAGAAATATGCATATATATATATATAAGAAATACGTGTATGTGTATAAGAAATACGTGTATGTTTATAAAAAATATGTGTATGTGTATAAGAAATACGTGTATGTGTATAAGAAATATGTGTATGTATATAAGAAATACGTGTGTGTATAAAAAATATGTGTATATATAAGAAATATGTGTATGTATTAGAAATATGTGTATATATTAGAAATACGTGTATGTATAAGAAATACGCATAAATATAAGAAATACGTGTATATATAAGAAATGTGTATACTGTATTTAACAAATACGTATATGTATAAGACAGAGAGAGGTGGAAGAAGATAACTGGAGATGTAAAGAAAAAATTCAAATCAAAGCTTTGTCATTGGCCTCATCATGTAAAAGGTATTCAGATTAAAAAAACAATCAAATACAAATTTATGAGAAGAGATTAATGACAAATATTTAAGCAGTTAGAGAGGTAGAGAGTGACAGTATGAAAAAGTGTGATAGAAATAAAGTAAGATAAACAGATAGGCAGAGAGAAAAACAGAGACTGGAGAGTCTGGGGGAATGAGATTCAAAAGCTTGCTGCTAAGGTGAGATGGTCTAAGACATCTCTTCAGTACAGAGAGGTCCCTAAAAAATTGTAGGAAAAAACAATTTTTAGTTTGAAAGATGATTATCTCACTATGCAGGTTCTTGATGAGAAGGAGAGATTCACAGATAGATAGATAGAGTTAGATAGATATAAAAAGACAGACAAGCTAGGTGACAAGGAAAGAAAGAATGGGACACAGAAGGACAGATGGCTAAATTTAAAGATGCACCTTTTAATAAAGCTTTAATTTACATGTTTTCCAGCTTTTGTTAGTGAACATTCCTACCATTAGTTTCTATAGGTGTGTTAAATACATGAGCATTGACTTGCTTGACCTCTTCCTTTCTATAACGTTCTATAAAATTCCCCAGCATGGAGAGAATATCATGCAGACACTTGCATAGGCAGCCCTCAATTATTATTTTCTAAAACGGATGCTGAACATGGAAGTCCCAGCTATGAGCGAGCTGCCTCCAGTAGAAAGTAAAGAAGATCTCTGGAAAGGAGAATCTTGCAAAGAAGATTGGATTGACAGGGAGCACACAGAAAAGTTAGCAATTTAAAGCACACAGAAATCAAACTGCTCTATTTTCAATAGACTTTATTTGGCATTCACTTCTACTGTTGCATATATGTCTTCTTCTAGTAGTATAATCAGTGCATTATACATTTTGACTCAGACTTGTCAAGTTTCAATGCCAGAGAGAAAACTGTAAGAACTGCAGGTGAAAAATGCTTAGGAAATACCATCAGACCTGTGAGAGAACTTCAGACACACCTATTAATGCTCCTGTTCTGTCCATTTGCTAGATTTGTTTTTCTAGAGAAAAATAAAGCACAATTTAACATTTATATTTCAAAAGTAAATACAATTTGTACTGTGCACATTAAAAACTTTTTTTTCCTGCATAATACAAATTTTAATGTGTAATGTAAATTTATATTTTTATGCATATTTTTTTCATACAAATTTAAATGTATACTATTAATACAGTTTAATGGGGTCTATTTAAGAAGCAGCGGATACTGCCTCCGACCCACTCCGCTTCAGTTCCGGCTGAAGCGGAAGTTAAGAAGCAGCGCTCCTAGGACCGCTGCTCCTTAACTCGTCCGCCACCTCTGAGGTGGTGGACAGCAATCCGCCCGATCGAATACGATCGGGCTGATTGACACCCCTGCTAGCGGCAGTTCACAAGAACTGCTGGTACAATGATAAATGCCGACTGCGTATGCTGTCGGCATTTATCGATGTGCGGCGGACATGGTCCGCTATATTGGATCATGTCCATCCGCACATTAATAAATGGACCCATAATGTGTGCTTTAATAACAATTTTTAATTTGGACTTTTAATATGCTTTTTAAGCTGCATATTTTATTGTACTGTAAAGTATGTGTCTCACCTTACTGATATGTAGGTTATGCCCCTTAGCAAGGTGCACAGCTCTTAATGTAAAACTTGCCTTTATAGAATCTCATGAAGGTCCTTATAGTACTGACAGAGAATCCTGCCTAAGTTGATGACTGGCAGCACCTTGTACTAAATACAAGTACACAGTGATGACTGGCAGTGCTTTGTACTAAATACAAGTACACAGTGGTGACTGGCAGTACCTTGTACTAAATACAAGTACACAGTGATGACTGGCAGTGCCTTGTACTAAATACAAGTACACAGTGATGACTGGCAGTG
The DNA here is from genome assembly GCF_027579735.1 of Bombina bombina. Taxonomy (NCBI): domain Eukaryota; kingdom Metazoa; phylum Chordata; class Amphibia; order Anura; family Bombinatoridae; genus Bombina; species Bombina bombina. The sequence goes on from NC_069506.1 coordinate 13,263,369, forward strand.
CCTTGTACTAAATACAAGTACACAGTGATGACTGGCAGTGCCTTGTACTAAATACAAGTACACAGTGATGACTGGCAGTGCCTTGTACTAAATACAAGTACACAGTGATGACTGGCAGTGCCTTGTACTAAATACAAGTACACAGTGATGACTGGCAGTGCCTTGTACTAAATACAAGTACACAGTGATGACTGGCAGCGCCTTGTACTAAATACAAATACACAGTGATGACTGGCAGTGCTTTGTACTAAATACAAATACACAGTGATGACTGGCAGTGCTTTGTACTAAATACAAATACACAGTGATGACTGGCAGCGCCTTGTACTAAATACAAGTACACAGTGATGACTGGCAGTGCCTTGTACTAAATACAAGTACACAGTGATAACTGGCAGTGCCTTGTACTAAATACAAATACACAGTGATGACTGGCAGTGCCTTGTACTAAATACAAATACACAGTGATGACTGGCAGTGCTTTGTACTAAATACAAATACACAGTGATGACTGGCAGTGCCTTGTACTAAATACAAGTACACAGTGATAACTGGCAGTGCCTTGTACTAAATACAAGTACACAGTGATGACTGGCAGTGCCTTGTACTAAATACAAGTACACAGTGATGACTGGCAGTGCCTTGTACTAAATACAAGTACACAGTGATGACTGGCAGTGCCTTGTTCTAAATGAAAGTACCCAGAGATGACTGGCAGTGCCTTGTACTAAATAGAAGTACCCAGTGATGACTGGCAGTTCCTTGTACTAAATAAAAGTACCCAGTGATAACTGGCAGTTCCTTGTACTAAATAGAAATACCCAGTGATGAATGGCAGTGCCTTGTACTAAGTAGAAGTACCCAGTGATAACTGGCAGTTCCATGTACTAAATAGAAGTACCCAGTGATGAATGGAAGTGCCTTGTACTAAGTAGAAGTACCCAGTGATAACTGGCAGTTCCATGTACTAAATAGAAGTACCCAGTGATGAATGGAAGTGCCTTGTACTAAGTTTAAGTACCCAGTGATAACTGGCAGTTCCTTGCGCTAAATAGAAATACCCAGTGATGAATGGCAGTGCCTTGTACTAAGTAGAAGTACCCAGTGATAACTGGCTGTTCCTTGTACTAAATAGAAGTACCCAGTGATAACTGGCTGTTCCTTGTACTAAATAGAAGTACCCAGTGATGAATGGCAGTGCCTTGTACTAAATAGAAGTACCCAGTGATGAATGGCAGTGCCTTGTACTAAATAGAAGTACCCAGTGATGAATGGCAGTGCCTTGTACTAAATACAAGTACCCAGTGATGACTGGCAGTGCCTTGTACTAAGTAGAAGTACCCAGTGATAACTGGCAGTTCCTTGTACTAAATAGAAGTACCCAGTGATGACTGGCAGTGCCGTGTACTAAATAGAAGTACCCAGTGATAACTGGCAGTTCCTTGTACTAAATAGAAATACCCAGTGATGAATGGCAGTGCCTTGTACTAAGTAGAAGTACCCAGTGATAACTGGCAGTTCCATGTACTAAATAGAAGTACCCAGTGATGAATGGCAGTGCCTTGTACTAAATACAAGTACCCAGTGATGACTGGCAGTGCCTTGTACTAAGTAGAAGTACCCAGTGATAACTGGCAGTTCCTTGTACTAAATAGAAGTACCCAGTGATGACTGGCAGTGCCTTGTACTAAATACAAATACACAGTGATGACTGGCAGTGCCTTGTGCTAAAATAGATTCTTCATATAGTGGGTTTTAATGATATCTCATCCTATTGATTTTTTTTTTGTACTTGGTGTCTAATGATTTATGATCTTCTTAATAATAATATGTTACAAATGTATTTGTTATTTATATAGTCTATCTAACTATCTATCCATCCATCCATCCATCCATCCATCTATCTCTCTATTGAAACAGGAGATGTAGTAAACTACGGCAGTCGGCCACTGGAAGACTGGTAAAACTCTGGTGGCCTACTCATGCTCCTGGAACTGAGCGCCAGACCAGAAGTGAGCCCCAGTCAGGGGCATCTTTAAAGTGGTGGCAATCGAACAGGGTTTAAGGGATCAGGTCGCTCTTTTCATGTGTTGTCAGCAATTTGATGAGGCACCCTGGCATACAATGGGTTTGGGAGTCCATATCCAGAGGGAAGGAATGGGAACATTTGCTTGTATAGGGACAATGGAACTCTTGGACAATGGAAACTAAAGTCGGGAAAACCAAGGCAGGAGATTGCTATCAGGGCAAGACTTCCTGGGACCCTGTGTGTGTATAAATACTGTGCTGTGTTCTCAATAAAGCAGTCCTGTTTTACCTAACATCAAGTCACAACTGATGCTTGGGGCAAAGCTTTAATCACTTTTTGGGAGCTTGCAGTAACCAAGGAAGCCCTTGCTAACGTAGATACTTAGCCTGAGTACTGTAGCTCTGTTACATATATCTATCTCTATCCATATCTTTCTATCTCTCTAGCTATCTCTATCTATATCTATCTTCACTCTTTTTCTCTCGTTTTCTCTCACTTCTTTCTTGTCTCTCTCTTTCTATCTCTCCTTTATCTATGTCACCCCTCTCTGTATATGTGTTTCCCCTCTTTTTATCTGTCTCCTCTATCTTTCCCTCACTGTTTCCTCATTTTCTATCTCCATTCTCTCTCATTTCTATCACTACATATGTGCTATTTTACATGTACAATTTTTTATAATTTTCTTAACTAAACATGTTATCTTAGTCCATTTTCTCTTCACTGTGGGATCCTGTAGGATATTCCATTTATTGAAACAAATGAGATTACACCTCACTCGGACTAAGTTTCTCATCGCTTCAGGAGAGCATCTTTGAAAACACAGAAAACAGAAGGCAAATTACACTGTTTTACTGATCATTATGATTTCTGATGCAGGCAGAGAGCTCACTAGGAATTTAATGGCACCTAGGTTTAAACATTATACATTAAATAAAAGAATAACAAAAACAATAAAAAAAAAATAGAATAAATAAATAAAAATAAAAATCTCTGACTGCTCCTTTTATGGTCGCACGGTACAAACACTAAAACCTCTTCATATAATTCACTGGGAACCAACAGGAAGAAAAAGTGTCAAAAACCCTGTGTTTGCTGAACAAATAAAAATGTACTAAAATGTGAATACGCTACACGTTGTATGTGAGAAGTAACAAGGCACCTAAGGTTTCCTTAGACCTCTGAAGTGTGGCCAATAAAACCTGGAGGACTAGATTTTTTGTTTTGTGTGAAATGGTGGCATGAAATATACCAAAATGGGCCTAGATCAATACTTTGGGATGTCTTCTAAATAAAAATATATACATGTCAAGGGCTATTCAGGGATTCCTGACAGATATCAGGGTTCCAATGTAACTAGCGCTAAATTTGAAAAAAAGTGGTTTGGAAATAGCAAAGTGCTACTTGTATTTATTGCCCTATAACTTGCAAAGAACCTGTAAACATTGGGTATTTCTAAACTCAGGACAAAATTTAGAAACTATTTAACATGGGTGTTTTGGTGGTGGTTGTAGATGTGTAACAGATTTTGGGGGTCAAGTTAGAAAAAGTGTGTGTTTTTCCATTTTTTCCTAATATTTTATATATTTTTTTTTTATAGTAAATTTTAAGATATGATGAAAATAATGGTATCTTTAGAAATTCCATTTAATGGCGAGAAAAATGGTATATAATATGTGTGGGTACAGTAAATGAGTAAGAGGAAAATTACAGCTAAACACAAACACCGCAGAAATGCAAAAATTGCCCTGGTCCCAGATGGTCAACACATGGAAAAGTGGTCTGGTCACGAAGGGGTTAAAATTACATGCCCTATTTGAATAATGAAAGTTTTTTTGGGACTTGACTGTCCCTTTAACAAGCTTCCCTTTTTACATAATTTAGGTTTAAATTGTTCATTAAGAGAATAGGATTATGGACTTTTTGTTTTTGTGTTTTAAATCAAAATCTTCATTTTTAACCCCTTAATGACCGGACCATTTTTGAATTTTCTTACCCTTAATGACAATGGCTATTTTTACATTTCTGCAGTGTTTGTGTTTAGCTGTAATTTTCCTCTTACTCATTTACTGTACCCACACATATTATATACCGTTTTTCTCGCCATTAAATGGACTTTCTAAAGATACCATTATTTTCATCATATCTTATAATTTACTATAAAAAATTTAAAATATGAGGAAAAAATTGAAAAAAAACCACACTTTTTCTAACTTTTACCCCCAAAATCTGTTACACATCTACAACCACCAAAATACACCCATTCTAAATAGTTTCTAAATTTTGTCCCAAGTTTAGAAATACCCAATTTTTACATGTTCTTTGCTTTTTTTGCAAGTTATAGGGCCATAAATACAAGTAGCACTTTGCTATTTCCAAACCACTTTTTTTCAAAATTAGCGCTAGTTACATTGGAACACTAATATCTTTAAGGAATCCCTGAATATCCCTTGACATGTATATATTTATATTTAGAAGACATCCCAAAGCTTTGATCTAGACCCATTTTGGTATATTTCATGCCACCATTTCACCGCCAAATGCGATCAAATAAAAAAAATTGTTGACTTTTTCACCATTTTTTTCACTAACTTTAGATTTCTCGCTGAATTTATTTACAAACAACTTGTGCAATTATGGCATAAATGGTTGTAAATACTTCTATGGGATCCCCTTTGTTCAGAAATAGCAGACCTATATGGATTTGGCGTTGCTTTTTGGTAATTAGAAGGCCACTAAATGCCGCTGCACACCACACGTGTATTATGCCCAGCCGTGAAGGGTTAATTAGGGAACTTGTATGGAGCTTTTAGGTTTAATTTTAGCTTTAGTGTAGTGTAGTAGACAACCCAAAGTATTGATCTAGGCCCATTGTGGTATATTTCATGCCACCATTTCACCGCCAAATACGATCAAATAAAAAAAAAACTTAAATTTTTCACAATTTTAGGTTTCTCACTGAAATTATTTACAAACAGCTCGTGCAATTATGGCACAAATGGTTGTAAATGCTTCTCTGGGATCCCCTTTGTTCAGAAATAGCAGACATATATGGCTTTGGTGTTGCTTTTTGGTAATAATAAGGCCGTTAAATACTGCTGCGCACCACACTTGTAATATGCCCAGCAGTTAAGGGGTTAATTAGGTAGCTTGTGGGGTTAATTTTTAGCTTTAGTGTAGAGATCAGCCTCCCACCTGACACATCCCACCCCCTGATCCCCCCCTGACCCCCCTCAAACAGCTCTCTTCCCTCCCCACCTCACAATTGTCACCGCCATCTTAAGTACTGGCAGAAAGTCTGCCAGTACTGAAATAAAAATATTTTTTTTTAATTTTTTTTATTTTTTGGCATAAAGTCTGCAGTGATAGATCCCCCCTTACCCCACAACCTCCCTGATCCCCCCATACATCTTTCTAACCCTCCCCCTCTGTCTATTTGTCGCCATCTTGGGTACTGGCAGCTGTCTGCCAGTACCCAATTTGCCCCCCAAAATAGTTTTTTTTTACTTTTTAAATATAAAATATTTTTCTGTAGTGTAGCTGGCCCCCCTAAATAATCTTCAACCCTCCCCCTCCCAGATCCCTTTTTTTTTTTTCAATGGGCTGTAAATTTTGCATGCGCACGCACGCGCGCGCACCCGCCGCCCGCCCCCCCCCCCGCCGCAACCGCCGCACTGGCAGCAAATGGTGATAAGGTACGATCGGGTATATTTTAACAGCTAGATGTGATGCTAGTTAATGCAGCAACCCACCCACCAACTCATTTGAAGACATACATAGCCGATGCAGATGGGGCCACAGAGTGGCCCTTTCTGCATCGGTATGTAAAATGGGGGATTGTAGTGATGCCTCAATATTGAGGCATCACTACAATCCCTTGTAAGCAGCTGGAAGCGATCATGATCGCTTCCAGCACTTAAGACAACAGAGGACGTACCAGGTACATCAACTGTCATTAAGGGAAGTTTTTTCTATGACGTACCTGGTACGTCCTCTGTCATTAAGGGGTTAAAAGACTTGCTTGATCCCTTACATCCAACACATTGCTTTGCTATTTGAGTTGGTAGGCAGGGGACTCATAGCCTGGCAATGCTTAATTAGTAAAGGTTCATTCTACAAAATTGTTGTTGTGTGCTATAGTCATGTAGTGCAGAGGGTAGCTGGGAGCTAGCTGAATACATGTGGTGATTTATTATTATTTATGTGCAGCTACCAATCAGGAGCAACCTCCCAGTATTCATTTGCTGCTAGGCTGAGCCTACCTTGGTATGCTTTTAAACCAAGAATACAGGGAGAATGAAGCAAATTAGACAAGAGAAGTAAATTGGAAAGTTGTTTAAAAATGCAGGCTCATTATACTGTACTGCATAGTAATCAGAGTATATATACTCAACATACTCATACAGAGCCATGTACTCCTCAGCATATAGTATAAAGAAACACATCATTATAGAGCACATTATGCTCATTATACTGTACTGCATAGTAATCAGAGTATATATACTCAACATACTCATACAGAGCAATGTACTCCTCAGCATATAGTATAAAGAAGCACATCTATACTGCATAGTAATCAGAGTATATATACTCAACATACTCATACAGAGCAATGTACTCCTCAGCATATAGTATAAAGAAACACATCATTATAGAGCACATTATGCTCATTATACTGTACTGCATAGTAATCAGAGTATATATACTCAACATACTCATACAGAGCAATGTACTCCTCAGCATATAGTATAAAGAAACACATCATTATAGAGCACATTATGCTCATTATACTGTACTGCATAGTAATCAGAGTATATATACTCAACATACTCATACAGAGCAATGTACTCCTCAGCATATAGTATAAAGAAACACATCATTATAGAGCACTTTATGCTCATTATACTGTACTGCATAGCAATCAGAGTATATATACTCAACATACTGATACAGAGCAATGTACTCCTCAGCATATAGTATAAAGAAACACATCTCATTGCCAGTGTACAAATACTCAGTACCATTATAAAGTGCAGCATGTTCTTTATCAATAAGTATCTGTATTTATACACATACATTATTGTGCAATTCCTACTAACTACAACATGTTGTGTACAAGATATTAGGGTATTGAAATATAAAAAACAATAAAACTCTATTGTATGTGATGAGTCTTTAAAACATTTAGGGAAATAAAATCCTATTGGAAGCCACCAAGCAACAAATGCACAAAGCAAAAATACTGTTCGTTAGAATGTTTAACCCATAGCTTATGCTGCAGAATATCCTCAACCTCAAGATCTGAGATGGGATTTAAATCAGCAAGAGTTTGTGTAATAAACGCTAATCACTTGGTACAATAATCCTACAGATTACCACTATCCTGCACACTAAGGCAACAGGAAGGAAATAATAACACAAATAAAGGTAATTACTTAATTAACGATTATCATAGTAATGGATGATGTCATCTTAATAGGAAGAAGAAAGCCAGCTAAATTTTCATAATGTTACTCCATTCTCTAACTTTGTTAACTTAAAGGGACATAAAAGAAGTTGGGATAGAGACAAAATATAATAATATGTACTTTAATTACTTTACCTGAAAATGTATTCTGCAGTGCTTCACCATTAACTCTTTCTTTTTAGTTTCTGAATTGTAAAGCTCTAACTCACCCCAGACATTTCCTTCTATGGCTGTATCTATATCTATTGTTGTTTTGGTAGAATGCAAAAATACATAGGGATTATCTGCTGGAGCATGCCTAAAAGCTGTGATGTCATTTGAAATACAATGCCTGTGTCTAAACACTGATAAGGGGGTGGGGTGGAGTTGGCTGCTCCAGGCAGCTTAGCTATGTAATTCATTTTGCTTATTTTTGAAAATTATTTTAAAATATTTGCCAGCAATTTTTGAACATTTTTTTTATTCCAACTATTTTTAATGAATTAGCCCTTTTAGGATATGCACAGATCTCAACCTGTTTTATGTCCCTTTAAAGGGACAGCCTATCCAAATTGGAATCCACATGAGTGCATTTCAGCTATGAATAGGAACATTTTGTGATATGCATGCATTAGCAGAAATGCTTCTAATAAAAACTATAGCTGTTTAAAAAGTGTATTTAAGTATGCACCATGCACTATCATTTTATTCACAGCTCTTGCTCGGAGAGTCTAAGGTGTGTTTACCATCTGGTAATGACTCAATCTGTACGTTGCTGACATGATACAAACCGTACTGGTTCTCTGCGCAGCTGCAGTATTTAACATTCTGGTGCACTGAGAATATCTAGCTATGCTTCACATGCACGTGCAGAGAATAATGCTAACATTAAAACAGTGATAACGTTTACTAGAACCATTTTGCCAATACATGTGTATTATAAATATGTTTCTATTGAAAAATGAAATTAATCTATGAGCATTTAAATTTTGGCTGGAATGTCCCTTTAGATTCCAGTAGTGCATCACTGCTTATGAGCATATCTAGGTATGCTTTTCAGTCAGGCATTCCCAAAAAAATAATCATATTAGATAAGAAAAGTAAACTGCAAAGTTATTTAAAATTCCCTGATCTTTTTACTTTACCGTCCCTTTTAGGTACAAACAATAACTTCCTGTTGGTTCCTTTTAGTTTAAAAATCAAATTAAACATCTAAACCTTTTTTAATGCAAAAAAAGTGAAATCAACCACATAAATAATGTTTTTTTTTCACGTTCTTTCTGATCTTGAAGAGCAACTTCTATAAAATTCTAGGTTTTGATTACCTTTAGTATATTCCATTTTTCTGTAAAATAAAATAGCACTTTTGTAAACCGCCCATAAACATTTTCCAGAATGTGTTACAGCAAAACTGGGAAACATAAATAATGAAAATAACTAAAGAATGTTATAATGCTGATTTATTTTATTTTAATAAACTGAAATGGGTCAGATAAGCCCGGACTTGTATATTTTCTTGTAGCTAAATACTTTGAAGCTGACAGAGAGGATCACATAATTAACTTAAGCAACACTTACAGACGCATTCATGTGGACTGACTTTTATATTCACCCCCGTGGGTTCCATATTGATCCGGAATGTCAGAGCTTTTATCTGTGCCCTGTAATCAGACAGCTAATTAAAAGTGCACTCTGTGATTGAGGGTGAAATAAATGTAACATTCAGTGAAAATGAGTTTGTGATGCACAGTAAAAGCATTTGCCGGATGCCAACGCTGGCAAAAAATAAAGATCTGACACCCAAAGTCATCGATGACACAAGAGATATGTCGTCTGCAATTTTTCCTGTCTGCTCTGAAACCACAATAACCACTTAGATGAATTTGATTGCACTTCTGCTTGTTACTAGCAAAATGTTAAAGCATTTACTGATCAGAAACAATGAATTATAGGCAGCTAAGAATCTATTGGACAGAATACGCACTCACTTATTTTTGGAAGCAGTAAATGGTAAATAAAGTACTGAATTAGGATACAGTAGGGTCTATATTAGAAGGGCTTAAAAATGTCAAAAAAAGAAAATGCTCCAATGTGTTCTGATGTTTTAGGTATTTTATTATTGCTCCATTGTTTGCATATCATTATGCTTTTAACCCTTGTAATATAGTTAAAGGGACAGTACACTCCACAATTGTTATTGTTTAAAAAGACAGATAATCCCTTTATTACCTATTCACCAGTCTTGCATAACCAACACTGATATATTAATATACTTTTTACCTCTGTGATTACCTTGTATCTAACCCTCTTCAGACTGCCCCTTATCTCAGTTATATTAATATACTTTTTACCTCTGTGATTACCCTGTATCTTAGCGCTGCAGAATCTGTTGGCGCTCTACAAATAACCGATAATAATAATAATAATCTAAGCCTCTGAAGACTGCCCCCTTATCTCAGTTCTTTTGACAGACTTGCATTTAAGTCAATCAGTGCTGACTCATAAGTAACTCTACAGGGTGTAAGCACAATGTTATCTATATGTCACACATTAACTAATGACCTCTAGCTGTCAAAATGCACTGAGATAAGAGCCTGCCTTTAAGGGCTAAGGAATTAGCATATGAGCCTACCTTGTTTTAGCTTTCAACAAAGAATACCAAAAGAACAAAGCAAATTTAATGATAACATTAAACAGGAAAGTTGCTTAAAATTGCATATCCTATCTGGATAGTGAAAGTTTAATTTTGACTTGACTGTCCCTTTAAAGGCAACTCCAGAGCAGCAATGCATTATTGGAAGTTAGCTGAAGATATTTTGTGAGCCAATGACAAGATGCAGCTACCAATCATCAGCTACCTTCCAGCAGTGCATTACTTCTCACTACCTAAGTATGCTTTTAAACAAAGGTTAGCAAGAAAACAAAGTCAATTTAGTAATTAAATTAAATTGAATAGTATTTTAACATTACATGCTCTATGAACCATCAAAGCTTAATTTTGACATTTATGTTTAAATGTTCCTGATTCAGATAAGGAAAGTGGGGGGGGGGGGGGGGTCTATTGAGTATTGGGGAGAATATGAATATAGAATAAAAGTGAAAAACAAGACGGTGAGTAATTCTGACACTAGATCAATATTTAATGCTTAAGACCTGGTTAGAAGTTCATATTAACTATAATTAGGGATGAGTTAACTTGTGTATTTTGACATTTGAAAGGAAGGATGAATTGCTACCCTTAACCTTTATTTTTTGAAAGATCAAATGTCAATATTTGAATATTGAATATTAATACTAAATATTAGCATTTGAATAATAAATGTAACATTGAAATATTCAGTGTAGCATCTAAATATTACATTTCAATATATGAGTCACCATTTGATTTTGAATATCTGAATGTTACATTTTTGTAAATGGGAAAATAAATAAATACATTTGTAAATTATATATTCAACAACTGTTATTTTTAATAAATGTACGAAAGATTTATCCATCGCGAACAATAACATTCATTAAATCTATTAAATGACGACTTGTATGGAAATTATGAAAGTCTTATTTTCTTTATGGAAATTGTACAAATATTAAAAAAATAAACATTAACAAATTAAGTATAATTTGGAATATTCTGAGAGTGACAGCATAATGATTGCTAAATAGAGAATGTGTATGTGTGTTTGTATATACGTGTGTGTACTTGTGTGTGTGTGTGTGTGTATATATATATATATATATATATATGGACAAAGAGAAAGATTGTGACACCGGCGCAAGTATAGGTAATGCTAGTAAAAATTCCTGAAAATAAATATTATTATATTGTAATATTATAATTATAAATGAAGTGTAGTTAGCTCACTATGCAGCCCCAAAATTACTTATTAGAAAAGTGGGATCCCCAAACCCCACAAGACTAATAGAGCCCAAAAAAAATATAGAACCAAGAGAAGGTAAAATATAGAGGCGCTTAGTGTAAGGAGCTAGTTACAGTATCTATAATAAGACACATAAAGTACAAAGAGTTACAATAATTCACTGCTGATTGATATTAGGGGAAAAAAACCAGATACATATATAAAGCTATTACAATGTTTGCAGTTATATTGTTTACAATTATGTTGCTAATATCAAATACCTGCAGCTATCTGTATTATATATAGAGATACTAGTCTAGCAAATAATATTGATATTGCTAGAACACCACAGACGACAAAAATTTTTTCGCAGTACATACAGTTAGTACAGGCAATTTACCAAAGGAAAACCACAAGAATGTGCATGCAGTTAGAGTCCATATGTGATACTATTGTGCAAAAAAAGGAGAAAAAAGGTGGAAATCCCAAGGTGGCGGATCACACTATCCCCTCAAGGGGTTCTACTTACTCTCCTTTACCTCAATCTGTATGAGGTAAGTGTCGCGTGGGGTAAGTAGAAAGTCCTTCCTTGTAGTGGCAAGTATCCTATGGCTTGTTTCCTGTCTTCCAACACTTTCACTCACTGGAATACAAAACTTCTTTATATACGGTTTCTCCACTTCCTATACGGCTCCTGGGGACTCCACGTACCGAGCCTCTGATAATGCTTGCAAATCTGTAGCACAGCGTTGTAGCGTGTACTTTAGCAGCGTGTTCCGGGTCATATGACAAGTCTCTGGCCAATCAGGAAGCTTGATTACCGGGTAGTTGAACGTCAATCACTTGGATCACTGGATACAATTCCTCTCAGTTCAGAGCAAATTCACAGTCCTCATGTTTTCAGAATGGTTTCCTCTTGACTAAGGGCTCAGCTCTCCTTAATCTTCAATTGGAGCTTTAAATGAGCAGCTGTTGCTGTTTACAGGGATTTTAATCCCTGAGTAGGCTGCAAACTCACAATTTCCTCAGCTCCCCAGAGTAAGTGCTGTGTAAAAAGTTATCTTTCAGTTACTTCTCAGCTGCAGGTAAAAAAAAAAAGAAGGAAGAAATTATCAGCAGCCAATCAGCATCAGCAGTGCTGAAGTCATGAACTCTTTTACTGTGATCTCATATACATATTTATATATGTGTATGGGTGTATGTATGTGTATGTGTGTATGTATGTGTGTGTATGGGTATATGTATATGTATGTGTGTATGTATTTGTGTGTGTATGGGTGTATGTATATGTATGTGTGTATATGTGTGTGTATGGGTGTATGTATATGTATGTATGTATATGTATGTGTGTGTATGGGTCTATGCATATGTATGTGTAAGGGTGTGTATGTATGTGTGTGTTTGTGTGTGTATGGATGTATGTATATGTATGTGTGTATGGGTGTATGTATATGTATGTGTGTGTATGGGTGTATGTATATGTATGTGTGTATATGTGTGTGTATGGGTGTATGTATATGTATGGGTGTATGTATATGTATGTGTGTGTATGGGTCTATGCATATGTATGTGTGTAAGGGTGTGTATGTATGTGTGTGTAAGGGTGTGTATGGATGTATGTATATGTATGTGTGTATGGGTGTATGTATATGTATGTGTGTGTATGGGTGTATGTATATGTATGTGTGTATATGTGTGTGTATGGGTGTATGTATATGTATGGGTGTATGTATATGTATGTGTGTGTATGGGTCTATGCATATGTATGTGTGTAAGGGTGTGTATGTATGTGTGTGTTTGTGTGTGTATGGATGTATGTATATGTATGTGTGTATGGGTGTATGTATATGTATGTGTGTATGTTTGTATGTATATGTATGTGTGTGAACTGTATATGGGTGTATGTATATATATGTGTGTGTATGTGTATTTGTGTGTTTGTGTGTGTCTGTGTGTGTATGGGTGTATGTATATGTATGTGTGTATGTGTATGTATAGGTGTATGTGTATATGTATGTGTGTGTATGGGTGTATGTATGTGTATGTATATGTATGTGTGTGTATGTATATGTATGTATGGGTGTATGTGTATATGTATGTGTGTATGTATATGTATGTGTATATGTATGTATGTATATGTGTGTATGTGTGTATGTGTATGAATGGGTGTATGCATATGTATGTGTGTATATAACAGGAGAGTGTGAAAGATGAAAAATCCTGATAATAAGGACAATTATAACCCTGTAGGAAGTGTATAAAATGATCTACAAAGATTAGATACACTGTTCTAAAGGATGGTGATCAGTCCCATTCCCTCTGGAAAGCCTAGAAGGTCCATGCCCTGCTCCTGGAGACAAGTTTTCCTATCCAGTGACACTACCCTAGCAAAACACATATTGTACCTTACGCGTTTGACGACATAAGAGATGCTAAAGGGCTCCTTAATGCATAGAAATACATATTTTTGTTTGTCTTTTAGAATGTTACAAATGTGCTCATTATCCTCTAAAGTGACAAAAAAAATCTATTATGGCCTCTCAATCAAAACATGTTGCACACAATTTATATTAAAGAGTGAAATGTAGTCAAAAGGACATCTCAATAATTGAGCTATTATCTCCCAGTAATGTCTTGTGAATATTTTAAATAATAGAAAGAATAAATCCCATGTCGTCTTCACTGTAAAGTAACGCAGTACAATTTTGTAGGCTATGCTGGATAAATTGTGAGTAATTCTTAGGTGGTCGGCTTCTGGATGTGGCTATAAAAAGAATACCGTAAAGCTGTGCGCCTATGCTCTCCTTTCATGCCCGTGGCTTTTTCACAGTGGATGCAAGTCTCACTAATTAGATGTAAAAGTCTGTGCCTGCAAGAGAACAGCAGTCCAGATTATTCTATTCCTCGGCAGTTCTCTGGTGTAAGTAGTATTTTAAGATTTCCAACAAAAGATAGAACAGCACAGAGTGAAAAAATAGCAAAAGAGTAAAAGACAATTTATTCTGGTTTCAGAAAGAGTTTTGCACATATTTATTAATTCTCCCCAAAAGTCAACATTAACCTTTTATGGTTCAGATAGAGAATTTAATTCAAAGACTTTTTCATGTACTTCTAAATTTGCTTGGTTCCCTTTGTTGAAAAGCATACCTAGGTATCCTCGGGAGCAGCAATGTACTACTCAGAGCTAGCTGGTGATTGGTTGCTAGACACATGTGCCTATTGTAATGGGCTCACCAGGTTTCAGATGGGATGAGAGGGCATTGCTGCTCTGGAGTTGATTTTAATTATGTATTTAACCTCATTACAGTTATTACAAATAGGCAGCAGTGCAATAATACAATATTCATTTATATTTTTGTAATTGCACTTTTATGTCTCTTTCACTAATAAAATGTGTATAGTGCAATAGGCTTAAAGGAACCCCCCTGACATTTGGGAGACTGATTAGCTGGTGCAGAAGGGATCAATATAAATGTATTGACAAAAATGCTTCCAGTAAAAGCTATGACAGTTTTAGTGTTAGCATTGTTCTCTGCATGTGCACGTGAAGCATAGCTAGATATTCTTGGTGCACCAGCATTTTAAATACTGCAGCTGCTAGAGAGCCAGTGGGGTTTGTATCATGTCAGTAATTAACAAACTGAGTTATAATGAGATGGTACAAGCATCTTAGGCTGTCTGAGCAAGTGCTGTGTATAAAATGCTGGTGCACGGTGCATACTTAAATACATGTTTGAAACAGCTATAGCTTTTATTAGAAGCATTTTTGCTAATGTATGTATTTTACAAACATTCTTCTATTCAAACCGGAAATGCACCCATGTGGATGTTAATGTAGGCTGGAGTGTCCTTTTATCAAGGGATCTCCTAGGAGTGTGACTCACCCATGCAGCCATTTGAAAATGGGGGATTTGGGTTCTGAGCTACACATTTGTAGTTTTCAATTGAAATGACTTAAGTCAGGGTGACGTTTAAGTTAGGGAGGGAGCTCATTGCTTTCCCTGCCTAATTAATTAAAGGGACAGTCTAGACCTAATACATCATTTTGATTACGTATTGTTACATAGCAGAGAAGCATCCTGCAACTGGTCTCACATCTAGAAGCTGTATGAAGTACATGAAACATTTAAATATTCATCGTTTGTTAGGAGACGAAAATGGCTCTTCCCATCTATTGAATGTACATTTATGTTGCTTCTCCAATCACAATCGACTCTGAATGTGCTCCGCTACACTGTCATACATGAAAATAACTGGACGAGAAGAAAGTTGTGGGCGGAGCTTGAAAGCCATTTTCAGCTGCTAACAAACAATGATTCTTTAAAGGTTTCATGTCCTTCTTACAAACTTATAGATGAGGAATCATTGCAAGATGCTCGTCTGTATGTAACAATCAGTAATAAAGAATACGTATTGGGTCTAGACTGTCCCTTTTAATTTACCTTGACATTTACATTAAATAAAAAACAGTACAATAATGGTTATACCCAATATGTCATTCTTTTGTTCGGTATCTTAGGGATTATCAGTTTAGTTTAATTGTATTAAGCTTCAACAAATGGAGTATTTAACACATGACTAATTGTGCACTTGTAACTGGGATCACTTTTGCAGAGTTTACCATTACCATATCAGACACATTCTTATATTAAAATACAATGATAATAATAATTAAAATGCTCTGCGGAATGTGTTGGCGCTCTACAAATGACCGATAATAATAATATTCAATTTTAAATTAAACTGAAATAAAAATATATTGAATTTGAACTATGAATGTAATATTTAATATAAAAAGTGTGTTGGTCTACAGTTTGGTTTTCAAGTCACTTTAAAAGTTACTTAAAGGACCATTTAATACAATATAATTGCATAATGAACAAGTGCATCAAAAAAAGACAATGCAATAACACCTACTCTGAATTTCAAATAAGCAGTAGGTTTTTTCTGACAAATTAATTTGTTATCTCATTTTTGGCCTCCTGTATCATGTGACAGATACCAGCCAATCACAGACTAGTATATGTATACCCTGTGAGCTTTTGCACATGCTCAGTAGGATCTTGTTCCCCAGAAGAGACTGTGAAATATTTGATAATGGAAGGAAATTGGAAAGTGTCTTAAAACTGCTGCTCTATCTGAATCATAAAAGATTATTTTGACTTGAGTGCCCCTTTAATACTGAATAAATGCTGGACAAACAATCAGAATACATTTATGGCAAGTTGGATGGGGGTAGATTTATTAACTGTCGAGCTACAGCAAATCATGTCCGATCGACATCGCTAAATGCGGAGAGCATATGCTGTCCGCAATTAATATTGCACAAGCATTTCCGGTGAAATGCTTGTGCAATGCCGTCCCCTGCATACTGGCGGATCAGGATGTCTTATGATCGCCACTTCTTCACTTCCATTTCAGACGAGCCTGACACGATGTGCCTCCAAAGTAGCACCCACTGCTTAATAAATGACGATGTGCCTCCGAAGTAGCACCGCTGCTTAATAAATGACGATGTGCCTCCGAAGTAGCACCCGCTGCTTAATAAATGACGATGTGGCTCCGAAGTAGCACCCGCTGCTTAATAAATGACGATGTGCCTCCGAAGTAGCACCCGCTGCTTAATACCGAAGTAGCACCCGCTGCTTAATAAATGACGATGTGCCTCCGAAGTAGCACCCGCTGCTTAATAAATGACGATGTGCCTCCGAAGTAGCACCCGTTGCTTAATAAATGACGATTTGCCTCCGAAGTAGCACCCGCTGCTTAATAAATGACGATGTGCCTCCGAAGTAGCACCCGCTGCCTTTATAAATGGAACCCATGGTTTCAATGTAAGTCTAGGTCTGTTTATTCTTTTTATCTCAAATTATTGTACAGGAACAATAACTAAGATATGTAAAAAAAAAATTAAACCTTAAAAAGGTTACGTAAAAACAGTTTGCTTTTAAACCTAGCTTAATGTATGCTTTATAACTAGACATTTCATACTTACAAGGCTTACATTATGCTTATTCAAAACAGAAATGTTTATTTAACAACAAATATAAAAATGAAAGAAGATGTAATACTTTTTGAAACACACTATTTTAGAGGGCAAGATTTTGGTGTGATTAAAATGTAAATTGATATGAAATAAATAAAAACAAGTTTTTCCATTATTTTCTGTTTTTCCTGTTATTTCTTCTTTTTTAATTCCTTTTTAAAGTCTAATAAAAATTTTTTAACTATAAAACGTTGATTCCATGCTGACATGGGACTATAAATCAATTCTAATATGACTGACACACTGTAATTAAAAACAGAATAAAAAAAACTTATTAAGCAGAAATGAACTTTGTTTTACTTTTCTTTCTCATTATGAAATCATTTTTACAGTGAAGTTAAATTATTTTATTGATTCTATTGTTAACTATGCAAATAATTTAATTCATAGGCAAAAAAAAATATTAAAAATAAAATGTTTGATAGTTGTTAATATAAAAGAACAGTCTAGTACTCAAATAAAGTGCTCTATTTCATT
This sequence comes from Bombina bombina, assembly GCF_027579735.1. NCBI lineage: Eukaryota > Metazoa > Chordata > Amphibia > Anura > Bombinatoridae > Bombina > Bombina bombina. The sequence continues at coordinate 13,281,221 of NC_069506.1, forward strand.
TTCCCATTAAAATCTAACCCGACACGTCAAAACCCCTCTATCCGCCATCCCCACAAATCGCAACTTATAACAAATCTATTAACCCCTACCCACCATGCCCCACAACGCAAACTATCTATTAAATCTATTAACCCCTAATCCGCCATACCCCACAACGCAAACTAGCTATTTAAACTATTAACCCCTAACCTGCAATGTCCCCACAACGCAAACTATCCTATTAAATCTATTAACCCCGAATCCGCCATGCACCACAGCGCAGACTAGCTATTTAAACTATTAACCCCTAATCCACAATGCCCCACAATGCAAACTATCTATTTAAACTATTAACCCCTAATTCGCAATGCCTACACAATGCAAACTATCTATTTAAACTATTAACCCATAATCCGCTATTAACCCACATTGCAATTAACCTAATCAATCTATTAACCCCTAAACCGCCAAACCCCACAACACAAATAACTAATCACTAAGCCCCCTTACCTAACACCCCCTAAATTAACCCCATTACATAAATTAAAATAATCCTAAATAATAATTAAAATAAAAAAACTAACATTACTTTAAAAGTAAAATAAAATAAATTAAGCTAAAATTACAGAAAATAAAAAAGTCTAACATTGCATAAAATAATAAACAAAATGATAAAAAATTAAAAAATGAAACCTAATCCCTAGGAAAATAAAAAAACAAAATAAACACCCCCTAATCTAATACTAAACTACCAATAGCCATTAAAATGGCCTTTGTAGGGCCTTGCCCTAAGTTAAACCGCTCTTTTACCTTTTAAAAAAACTAACAGTAAAACCCCTCACCCACCAAACTCCCCAAAATAAAAAAACCTAACACTAAAAAAAACCATTGCCCCTAAAGGGGCATTTGTATGGACATTGCGCTTAAAGGGACACTCAAGTCAAAATAAAACTTTAATTATTCAGATAGAGCAGCAATTTTAAACAACTTTCCAATTTACTTCCATTAAAAAAAAATGTGCACAGTCTTTTTATATTTAATCTTTTTGAGTCAATAGCTCCTACTGAGCATGTGCAAGAATTCACAGAACAAGACGTGTATGCATTTGTGATTGGTTGGTGGCTGTCACATGGTACAGGGGGAGTGGAAATAGACATAACTTTTAAAATTGTCAGAAAAGTTTAAATAGATAGTTTGCATTGTGGGGGCATTGCGGATTAGGGGTTAATAGTTTAAATAGCTAGTTTGCGTTGTGGGGGCATTGCGGATTGGGGTTAATAGTTTAAATAGCTAGATTGTGTTGTGGGGGGATGACGGTTTAAGGGTTAATAACTATGATAGATACTTTGTGGTATGGGGGTTGGCGGATTAGGGGTTAATACATTAGTTATTGCGGTGGGGGTGTTGCGGTTGAGAGGTAGATATTGCGCATGTGTTAGCTGTTTGATTTTACTCTAACAGCAAGCGATGGATAAAATATACTGCGCCGCACTTGTATGTGGCGCCGTATATGCGATCGAGTGTAATGTAAGGTTGGGTTACTATAGTAACCTATTAACGTTTTGGAAATCCAGCATCGGATGGAAGAGTTAACACAATGCTAACTTGCACCTACATGAAAAGAGCGACCGCTCGCAGAGCGGAAACCTTTTCAATGGAAACCTGGTACTAAAATTGAGCCGTAAATTACTTTTAGCTGTCGACTGCTTCGGTAGTTTAGGGCTCCATTTTTAACGGCTCAATGGAAGCGAGCCCATATTTAGACCTCTATGTGTTTATACACAACCAAGAAAAAGAAAAGGTAATTAAAAATAGACCTTTTTTGTTGTTGTTGTGCTGAATGTTCATTTAGAAATATTTCTTCTGATAAAGGATTAGAAATTGGGCAGAAATGATTAGCAGGTTTGTCACTGAAATATGAATGAATAAATAAAAAGTACAAAAGTCCTTGAAATGTATGAGCGTTTTATTGGTAATAAAGAATTTACTGGGATGGCAGCCAAGGACGATACAAAAGGAGATGGTCTTAAATTGTAGCTACAGATGGAAAAAGCAATGCTGTAGCAAAAAAGGGAGAATTCACATGTGTAGGGAAGTTAAAGGAAATATGATCTAGAAATGTTTTCAACTGCAAGGAAATGCTTTTTATCTGGCAAGACCAAGTCAGAAGACTGGAAGACTCTGTGCAGCCAGCTGTCACTTTTAGTTTAGTCTGGCACTTATCTCCATCGAATATTCACTTTCATTTCCAAACAAGAGGTTTCTGTAAATGCTGTGTTTAATTTTATTTTGTTAAGTAACTTTAGAAAAATGGTCCAAATAAACCACAAAGGGGCAAAGATCAGTGTAGGTAACTGAGAGTAACATACTTTTGGGTTTGGGTTTTTGTGAATGTGTAGTCCAAAGAGTTAAAGTGAAGGCTAAACTTTGATGAATCAAAGCCCGTTTTTTAAAAATACTATTAAAAACAGGGGCACTTTCATTCATCAAAGTTTACAAAGCAGCCGTTTTGATTAAAAACTTACCTCTCTTCTTTGCACAGCCAGAGCAGCTTCCCCTCCTGGAAATCCTCTCTTCACACATCAGCAATGACTAATAATATAATGTAGGTGGCAACAATGTCGGGGGCGGCAGATTAGGGGTTAATAATATAATGTAGGTGGCGACAATGTCGGGGGCGGCAGATTAGGGGTTAATAAGTGTAAGATTAGGGGTGTTTAGACTCAGGGTTCATGTTAGGGTGTTAGATGTAGACATAACTTTTCTTTCCCCATAGGAAACAATGGGGCTGCGTTAGGAGCTGAACGCTGCTTTTTTTTCAGCCAGCTCAGTCCCATTGTTTCCTATGGGGAAATCGTGCACAAGCACGTTTAGCCAGCTTACCGCTACCGTAAGCAGCGCTGGTATTACAGTGAGATGTGGAGCTAAATTTTGCTCAACGCTCACTTTTCTGAGGCTAACGCCGGCTTGAAGAAAACCTGTAATACCAGCATTGTCTTAAGTGAGCGGTGAGAAAAAAAGGCTCATTAGACCCGCACACCATTACCGACAAAAACTCGTAATCTAGCCGTAAATAAATACTAGACAGAATTATGCATTCACATAAAAGATTAGTCTGAAAATAACATGTAGATGTATTGTTTTATTATATATTTTTCTATTAAAAATTGTACAAAGAGGAAAACAAATTGTACAATGATAACATTTATGTTGAATAAAGGATGAAGCACCGGGGTAAGTGCCTTTTTGGAATTTAATTTTGATTTTCAGATAACTGTATCATTTATGTTCAGACCTTCTTGACAGGTCTACTGAGTGTCCCAGGAAGAACAAAGTCATTGGTTGGATTGCTTGCCTAGCATTTGCCAAGGTTAAGCTTTATCTCAGCAAGTTCAAAATAATTCTTAAACAACAATAATTATTGACAACAACAAATGGGTATATTGAGGATAAGCAAACATGCAATACTTGGTTCCAAGGTGTGACTTGGTTAAGTGTTATTTGGCCAAATAATTTTACTGAAGTCGGCAATCGGGTGAGGTGGGAGTAAAGGGAAGAGATTGGGGTTTGTCTGTGATTGGGGTTTGTCTATTTTAAGTATGTGTCTGTGAGAGAGCTATGCTATTGCAATGGGGCGACGTAGCTATTGTTGGTTTTGAGATTCCCAGAGGAATAGTATATTATGGTATGTGTCTAATGTATTTGTGAGTAGGTAATGGTATCTTTCTAATTTGAGATTGTTGTGGATCTCTTGTATCCACATTTGAATAGTAGGAATAGTATATTATTTACGCAACTCTCTTCCTCTTGCGGCCTGTCACAATGGACTGACTCTCCCACTCACAAAGATGGTCATTCCCTTGATCTGATTTTCAACTATCGATGCACTCTCAAACTTCACAAACTCTCCTGTTCCTCTTTCTGACCATTACCTCCACACTTGTAACAACACTTCCCTCCCTACAACACTCCCTCCTTCTACCCCTCACACCAAACTTCACAGAAGAATCAAGTCATTAGATCAGCAACAGCTCACTAGCTCTCTTGAACCTCTCTTCTCTTCCATCCCCTCCTTTTCCTGCACTAATGATTTTATCTGTCACTACAACTCCACCCTTACATCGGTCCTTGACAATCTGGCCCCACATACCATAGCTCGGAAATCATACACTCATCCTCAGCCCTGGCATACTCCTCTGACACGGTACCTACACAGATGTTTCTGTACTGCTGAGTGACACTGGAGGAAATCTTGGAGTTCAGCTGACTTTCTTCACTATAAGTTCATCTTGAACTCTTACTATTCTGCCCTTAATCTATATAATCAACTTTACTTCTCTACTCTTATCTCTACTCTTTCTTCAAACCCAAAACATCTGTTCTCCACTTTCAATACTCTTCTCCGCCCACCCCCACCTCCCACTACAACTTATCTCTCAGCTCAAGATTTTGCCAGCTACTTCAACAACAAAATCGACTCCATCAGAAATGAAATTGGCTCGCAACATACTACCGGTCTCCCACCCCCCCAAAAGCTCACCATCATCCGAAACCCACATAGCCAAAAATGTAGCTCTTTTGCCCCTGTTACAGAGGAAGAAGTTTCTGCCCTTATACTATCTTCTCACCTCACTACCTGTCCACTCGTCCCCATCTCCTCACAGATACTCCCCTCCTTCTCTTCTACCCTTACCCCTATACTCACACACATCTTCAATCTCTCCCTCAGCACTGGTATATTTCCCTCATCTCTTAAACATGCACTGGTCACACCTATCCTCAAAAAACCTTTTCTTGATCCTACCTCCCCATCCAACTACCACCCTATTTCCCTACTCCCTCTTGCCGCAAAGCTCCTTGAATAGCTAGTATATGCATGTTTATCCCATTTCCTTACATTAAACTCCCTCTTTGACCCACTGTAATCTGGATTTCGCCCCCTACACTCCACAGAAACAGCAATTGTTAAGGTTACCAACGACCTACTTACAGCAAAATCCAAAGACCACTTCTCTCTACTTATCCTCCTTGATCTATCTGCAGTCTTTAATGCTGTCGATCCTTGATAGTATACAGATGGCACAGGTCTTGAAGCAATTATTTCAATTGTGTAGATATCTCTACAAAATAAAGGAAAATGATGTGTGTATTATAGCCAAGTATTATATATGCAGAATACTCACTCCATAAAATTGTGGTATCAGCGAATCTGGAGCGGGGTCTCTTGGTCTGTACATCTCAACCAAACTAGGAGAAAATGAAAGCTCCAATGAGGATATAGTAAGCAACTTTGTATTTATACAATTAGTAACACACTCATTAAAAACTGGATTCCAGTAATGGCACAGCAACAGAAAAAAAAAAGCAGAGACACTATATGTTGAAATAAAAAGAACAAAGCTTTAATATTTAGCTTAGCTCAATGTGTTTCAATGTTAAAAACTTCTTTCTCAAGAGCAAATAAAAACAAGTGTAGATTGCTGTGTTGGGACAAACAGTGCTGGTTTAAATACAGATAGCCAGGGTTCCAACTTCTGGTTTTACCGGAAATTGGACTCACAAAATACATCTTACAGAGTTCATTTTGGCCAGAAAAAACTAATGTCTACATTTTAAAATGATACTAAGTCGCTAATTTACTTATAAAATAGATAAATAGTCAAAACGGAATTGACTGGTCAAAAAGAAACATAAGCCAATCACAAATCATCAAATAAAAAAATTGACCAATGAAAAGAGTACAGATTCAGTCCTCAATCAGGTAGTCTTAGTGAAGGAGTTCCATTTCAGGTCCGGAGATGTCATGTGATTTTTTGGGCCAATCACGGAAGGTTATACAATTCAATGTGGAAGCAGACACGTGTTGTTGTATTATCCAATCAAGTGGTTTGATTCACGTCGACTTGAAAAAAATCAATGCTAGATAACCAGTCTCTTTTCAGGTCCGGCCATGTTAATGACGTAATTTTACTGATCCCATTATGTCAAAGGAGTCTAGCCAATGGGAGCCTCCGGAGAAGATACCATCTTTTTTCTCATAAATAACGATCTATGATCATAATTAGAGAAAACAAGTGAACAGTATTTGTGCTTCAAACAACAAAAACTTACATTTCCAAATATTACAATATTGTATAGAACCCTCAAATTTTAACAACCTATCATGGTGCTAATTTTCAGTACAAATCAATTATAGACTAAGAAACAACCATGATGTACGTTAACGATACACATTAGGTTTCAACAATTCTTTTTAACTTTCACAATAACATGAGGGTAAAGCACTCATCACATTAGTGCCGATCAATACTTATATTAATTATAATTGAATATTTAAAGTGCTATTTAATAATCCAAAAACATTCAAAAGTGCCTTGCTTATTTATTATTATTAAGTGCTAGTGTTTAAATTTCATAATAACTTTGAAATTCTGTAAAAAATGATACAAGCAATATCTGTCAATAATATATCAACATTGATTAAATTACATTAAACTACTTTTAAAGTGCATTTTCTATAATAAACTATATTTAAAGTTCAACTATGTCATAACTTATACCATATATGAGCTGTTCCTAAACTCACTTATTTGATAAAGGCTGCCACTCTTATGTCTTTATTAAGGCCCCAATGGCCATATGTTTTCAAGGTATGTATCCACCAAAGTTCTTTTCTATCAAGCTCAGCTTCTATACTGCCTCCCCTCCAGTGTGTAGAAACTTTTTCTATTTCCAACCAAAGATAATGTTTAGAATCATATTCTTGACATTGATTACAATATAGGGGGACTCCATGATCTTCATGTTTTTTTGTCAATCTTGTTCAAATGTTCCAATATGCGTGTCTTGACAAACCTTGTAGTTTGACCTCAATATTGGATCTTACATTTGCATTGAAGAAAATAGATAACATTGTTGGACTTACAACTAATAAAACTCTTGATCTCAAATGTTTTGCCAGTAGTTGTTGACGTAAACTTTTTGTGTACCCTTTTGGTATAATCACAACCTTTACATCAGCCACATGAAAAGAAACCTTTTAAATCAGAAATTTGCATTGGAATTCTAGGGGTCATTCCCTTTATCATAGATGGAGCTAATCTTTGCTTAAAATGTATACTTCTTCTAAATGTTATCCGTGGTTTGATTGGCATCGTTGGTGCTAGTACCTCATCATTTAATAAAACATGCAAATGTTTGTTAATGATTCTTTAAATTTGGTTGTGCCCAGAATTAAAAGTAGTTATGAACCTCAGAAATTATTGACTTTGTGAATGTTCTTTCTTGTGACATGAGAGCATAGACTTTCTATCCTTATTTTTAGCGTCTTGCCTATCTGTTTCTAATGTTTCTTCTTTGTAACCTTTTTGTACAAACGTTTTTTTAGAATAATAGATTGTTCCTTATAATCTTCTGTTCTGTCACAATTGCGCCTAATACGCTGAAACTGTTCCTTGGGTATGACTTTCAGCCAGGAATGATGATGTTGACTATCATGTCTAATGTATGTGTTGCCATCACATTTTTTAAAGAATGTTTTAGTGTGTATGGTTTGATCTGTTACAAAGATAGACAAATCTAGAAATGTCACTTTTGTAGGGTGTATCTCTGGTGTGAGTATGATGTTCATATCATTATTATTCAAATGTGCTATGAAGGATTGCAGAGTATGTGAGTCTCCTTGCCAAATGCATATCACGTCATTGATATACCTTCGCCATGTCACCAGGTTCACCCCAAATGGGTCACATGCCCACACAAATTGATGTTCAAAATATGCCATGTAAATATTGGCATAACTCGGGGCGAACCTGGTGCCCATGGTGGTACTGCATATCTGCAAATATTTCTTGTCATTAAACAAAAAAAAATTATGTTTTAAAATAAATTCAATGGACTGAATGATAAATTCATGAAGGGGCATTGCTAGATCTATATCCTGTTCTAATATCCATCTAACAGCCAGTAAACCTTTTTCGTGATCGATAACAGAATACAGGGAGGTGTCGTCCATAGTGACCCAACAATATTTTAGTTCCCATTTGATATTGTTAAGAATATTTAATATGTGCAAAGTATCTTTTAAATATAATTTGGATTTTTGAGCATAAGGCTGAAGAAAAAAAATCAACTTAAGTTAATAGGTTAGATGTAAGGGAATCTATCCCACTAATAATGGGGTGCCCCGGAGGCTTATCTGGATTCTTCTGCACTTTAGGTAAAAAATAGGGGTTTTAGAGTCTATCTTGTATAAAAATTCATATTCAGTTTGAGAAATAATTTCTCTGTCTAAGGCTTGTATAATCATCTCCTTTAATTCATTGAAAAACCTTTGTTTTAAATTATCTCTTAATACTTTATAGGTATTTTCATCCGATAATATCCTATTTGCTTCCTCTAATAGAATTCCCTATCCATAATAACAATTCCTCCACCCTTGTCCACCTCTTTTATGATGATGTCCTCCCTCTTGTTCAGGGCTTTGAATATGTCAGACTCCTGTTTAATCATATTAAAGTAACAGGGTTTTTGTTTTATGTTCTCAATATCTTTTAAAATTTACCAAATACATCCACACATGAGCCTTTACAATGACTTGGATAGAATTTAAATATACTGGTTTATAGCAAAGGGTATCTTTTTTAGCAAAAACACTCTTCACAGTAATGTTCCTAATGAATTTTTGAACATAGGAACAACTAAAATTAATTAACACCTTGTGTTGGAACAAACTTCAAACCTTTTGCTCAAACTTTCTGTTCTTCTTCAGTAATAATATGTGTCTATATATTATGTATCCTTATTCCATATGCCTCCTCCTTCTGTGTCTTTTTCTTCCTCCTCTCCCCCCCTAAGTGATATGGTTTTCTTTCCCTTTTTTTCTGGTTGGAACTGTCTGTCCAATTTGGAGAATATCTGTTGGACCTGTCTGACTGAAGAGGGGAATATCTGTTGGAATGTGTCCATCTCTGTGCTGTTTCTATTTTGTGCCTGTCCCTGTTCGAATCTGAATGAAAAGGACGAACATCTTGTATGATCTATTGGACTGTCTTTCATCAAAATGTACATTCTGATGATTGGATCTTGTGTTATAATTACTTCTTTCATTATTCTTTTCTCTAAAATACTGTAGACCACCCTCTTTTGCTCCTAACCCTTTATTCATTTGGCATCTATGACACAGCTCTCTCATGGTTCTCTTCCTATTTGTCTAACAATACCTTTAGTGTAGCCTTCTCTGGGGCATCCTCTGCCCTGTTACTTCTTTCTGTTGGGGCACCGCAAGGCTCTGTCCTCGGTCTCGTCCTCTTCTAAATCTACATGTCCTCTTTAGGTTCCTTAATAAAGTCCCATGGGTTTCATTATTATTTGTATGCCGACGACACCCAAATCTACCTCACTGGAGTCTGCACCAGAACTATCTCCTTCCTTACTAACCCGTGTCACTAACTGTCTCCCTCATATCTCATCTTGGATGTCATCTCACTACCTCCAGCTAAATCTCTCCAAAACTGAGTTTCTTATTTTCCCCCCTTCTTTAAAAATCTCCACCCCCCATTTCTCTATAATTGTTGATAACTCCATCATTATACCAAACCCAAATAGGGTCACACTTGACTCAGATCTATCTTTAACTACTCAGATTCAGTCCTTGGCTAAAGCCTGCCGTTTCCACCTTAAAAACATCTCTAAAATTAGACATTTCCTTACACAAGACACAACTAAAATTTGAATCCACTATCTCATCCTTTCCCACCTCGACTACTGGAACTCCACCCTCTCTGGTCTCCCTAGCTGCCGCCTAGCTCCTTTACAATCCATAATGAATGCCTCTGCCAGACTCATTTTCCTTACACGTCGCTCTTCATCTGCTGCACCTCTCTGCCAATCCCTTCACTGGCTTCCTCTTGCCTACAGTATTAAACACAAACTTCTAACTCTGACACACAAAGTTCTCAACTGCACTGCTCAGCCCTACATCTCAAACCTTGTCTCCAGATACTCTCCCTCCCGCCCCCTTCGCTCCGCTCATTATCTCCTACTCTCCACCTCTCTTGTTACCTCCTCACACTCCCGTTTACAAGATTTTTTAAGACTGGCTCCCATCTTATGGAACTCTCTGCCTCGCTCCACAAGACTCTCCCCTAGTTTTGAAAGCTTCAAGCACTCCCTGAAAACTCTACTATTCAGGGATGCATACAACCTACACTAACCTTCCTATCTCCACTGCTATCCCCTTTAACTACATAGTATGTAAGCCTATGAGCCCAGCTGTTTGTAGTTCACATTCATAAGAGCCCACTACAACAGTGCAACTCTCGACAGGGTCCTGTACCAACTTAACCCCTATAAATGTTATTTTGTATACCATCTATGTTCATAGATCTGCAGAATCTGTCGGCGCTATACAAATACCTGATAATAATAATAATAATAAAGTTTTCAATTGGAGTCTTGCATATCTGTGGAAATGGAAGATCTGTGGGTCTAGGTGAATATGAATTCCTAATGTATCTTGTAGATATTGTGTTACTGAGTTCCAAAAGGGCTGTAATTTTGGGCAGGATCACCATATATGGTATAGTGTGAGCAAAGCCTCCAACACCAATTGGATGAATTTGGCAATATGTATTTAAGTCTTTGTGTGGTCAAGTATCACATAGTCATTAGTTTAGTGTTGGTTTCTACAAGTTTAGATGAGTGGGCTTATTTATGTGTATTGATAAAGATTGAGTTCCATTCCTTTGATGATAACAGAAAAGGTGATTAGTTGTCCCATGATTTAGGGAATGAGGTCAGGCTTTCTCCATGTGGCTTAGTTAAAATGTTGTAAGTTAGTGAGATTATTTGGTGAATTGGCGAGGAGGAGCTGCATAGCTTTTCAAATGGGTTTTGGGCTTTAGTTAAGTTGATCTTTTGGGAGTTATTTAAGAAGTGGTTAAATTGATAGTATTGAAAACCATTGGGAAAATAATCAGTCGCCTAAGTGTTCTGCTCTGAACCAGATTTCCTCCACTATAAGTTCATTCTTTATTCTTACTCCTCTGCCCTTCATTTAGCCAAGCAAACCTACCTTATTTTTGTCTTATATCTATTCACTCCTCAAACCCTAAACATCTCTTCTCCATTTTCAACTCTCTCCTTATCCACCTGCACCACCCCCTTCATCTGCCTTTAGTGCTCAAGACCCTTTCAACAAAACACTTACCATCCAAAGTAATATCCCAACACAAGACTGCAACCATCCATCTCCCCCCCCACCACCCGCCCAGGCCCTCCACCACTCTCAGCACCTTCCCCCCAACCACTGAGAATGAAGTGAGTTCCCTATTGTCTTCCTCACACCTCTCTACCTGCCCACTTGACCCTATCTTTTCACATCTAATACCTTCTCTGTCTTCTACCCTCACTCCAACTCTTACTCACATATTCAACCTATCCCTTACTACCGGTTCATTCCCATCTTCCTTCAAACATGCAAAGGTCACCCCCATCCTCAAAAAACCCTCCCTTAACCCCAATTCTCCTGCAAACTACAGACACATATCACTGCTTCCGCTAGCTTCAAAAGTCCTGGAAAAACTAGTTTTCAATCGCCTAACCCACTTCTTTTCCTCTAACTCATTGCTTGACCCCTTGCAATCTGGCTTCCGCCCCCAACACTCAGCTGAGACTGCCCTCACCAAGGTTATTAATGATCTTCTTTCTGCTAAAAACAACGGCCAATACTCAATACTTATCTTACTTAATCTGTCTGTTGCCTTTGACACTGTTGACCATCCCCTTCTCCTACAGACTCTCAGCTCCCTTGGGCTCTCTGACACTACCCTCTCCTGGATCCACTATTATCTCTCTAATAGGTCCTTTCCTGTCTCCTTTACTGGCAACTCCTCCTATCCATTGCCCCTGTCTGTTGGAGTTCCTCAAGGCTCTGTTATGGGTCCCCTACTCTTCTCTATTTATGATACTCAGATCTACCTATCCACCCCTGCACTCTCTCCTTCTGTCCTTTCACACATCAGTGTCTGCTTATCTGGCATTTATTCTTGGATGGTCTCACCACCTAAAAATCAACAAGTCCAAAACTGAGCTCCTTCTAATCCCCCCTCTAATTCTAACTTCTCAATCACTATTGGTGACACCACTATCTCCCCATCACCCCAAGTCCACGGCCTAGGAGTTACACTTGACTCCAATCTTCATACCCCACATCCAATTTCTCTCTTCATCCTGTTGCAACCACCTACACAATATCTCCAAAATTCATCTGTTTCTGAGTGCTGAAACTACTAAACAGCTAATCCACTCCCTGGTAATTTCCCGACTTGACTACTATAATAACCTACTAACTGGCCTCACTCTCTCATGCCTCTCCCCTCTTCAATCCATCCTAAATGCCTCTGCTAGGCTAATTCACCTCTCCCGAAGCTCTGTATCTGCTACACCTCTCTGTGAGTCCCTTCACTGTCTCCCCATTCCCAAACTAAATTCAAAATTCTCACCCTGACCTGCAAAGCCCTTACCAACGCAGCCCCTCCCCTACCTGTCCTCACTCATCAACAAATATACTCTAGCCTGCCCCCTAAGATCCAACAATGACCTGCTCCTTGCATCTTCTACTATCACCTCCTCCCATGCTAGACTACAGGACTTCTCTTGTGCGACACCAACTTTCCCCTAACCTTTCCTTCTTCAAACGCTCCCTAAAGACATTTTTGTTCAGGGAAGCCTATCTCCAAATCAATAACAAATTAATTCCACTTGCCTAATAGTTGCCCTCATCTAACTCCACACTAACATCATTCTCACCTTTGCAGTCCCCACGCCCTGTTTCTTACTCTCCTACCCATCTTTTTTTGTAAGTTCCCATGGGCACAGGGCCCTCAATTCCCCCTGTATTTGTTTGTTAAACTTTGTCTGGTGTCTTTTATATTGTATTGTTTTATCTTTGTACCCATGGAAAGCGCTGCTGAATCTGTTGGCGCTTTATAAATAAATAATAATAATAGTGAAGAGAAATAGATTATGAATTATTTTCTCTTCATACATATAAATTATAACCAAAGCGATTTGCCATTTTTTTTTTATTCACACATAATCAATTTCTGCATCACATTTTTGGAACAACTTCTAGAAATGTACATTGTGTCACTTCTTAGCCAGAATAGTTAGCCAAAGTTCATCTGTAAGATGTTAGTGCTGTAACAACATGGAAACATTTTCTTGGCAACAGTTTCTAGTTCAACATAAGGTAAACATCTGGTTTATAAGCGATGTCCAAGATTTGGGCTACAAAATCCAATATAAAATAAAGCGGAAATCATATAAGTTGAAGTAAGTGGCTCAGATCAGTTTCACGAGAAAAGTTTTCAAATAGAATATGCGTTAACAAGGACTTAGCTGGCCATATTGCAGTCTGGTTGATGAGGTATTTGAATGGGTATTTGCTGGATTTTAAAATTTTAGGTCATTAAAGTATTTCTTGGCATCTAAAACTCACTAAAAATATTAACCATTAAAAAAGGTTCTGTTTCTTATTTTCCACATGCAAAATTGTTAGTGGTTGTCAAGCTGTTTTATATGACAATCAAGATAAGTTTTATATTCTAGTATTTCTAACATTATACTGACATAATAGAATTCATGTTTAAAATGGATATTTGAAAGCAAAAATGTGAGGCACTGTGAGATTCGTTTGCATATATTTACCCAGACGCCACTGCTCCAGCAGAAACACTGACATTTAAAGTTTTATATGAAAAATATGTAGCTGTGTTACAGAACTATTTTAAAGTAATTGGTGAAACTAATTTTATGTATGAATTGGCACCACTATTAGTATTCCTTTATCTATAAAATAATGTAATGTACACACTAGAACATGCTAACAATGGTATTGAGCCAGTTGTTCGTTCCTGTGAGTGCATTTCTCTCTGTATATATTTAGTCTCCCTATGGGAAAAAGGGGCAACCAGATGTGGACTCCTTGCTCAGTGTGCTTAGAGGAATACTGCTACACCTCACTGACGAGGCCTAATGAAGGCTGAAACGATCGTCTGGGGTTGCTGTGTTCCTTGTTCAGAGAGAAATTGCCTGGTATTTTGGCGCTGGACTGACCATAATAGGCGGGATCATGATATACTACAGGAAAGTTCTACTCTGTGAAAAGCATTACTGGGTTAAAAAGCTGCACCCAGGTGGAAAATCCCCATAGAACAGACTAACAATGGTATTGAGCCAGTTCATTCCTGTGAGTGCACTTCTCTCTGTATATATTTAGTCTCCCTATGGGAAAAAGGGGCAACCAGATGTGGACTCCTTGCTCAGTGTGCTTAGAGGAATATGGCTACACCTCACTGACAAGGCCCAATGAAGGCTGAAACAATTGTCTGGGGTTGCTGTGTTCCTTGTTCAGAGAGGAATTGCCTGGTATTTTGGCGCTGGACTGACCATAATAGGCAGGATCATGATATACTACAGGAAAGTTCTACTCTGTGAAAAGCATTACTGGGTTAAAAAGCTGCACCCAGGTGGAAAATCCCCATAGAACAGACTAACAATGGTATTGAGCCAGTTGTTTGTTCCTGTGAGTGCACTTCTCTCTGTGTGTATTTAGTCTCCCTCTGGGAAAAAGGGGCAACCAGACGTGGACTCTTTACTCAGTGTGCTAAGAGGAATATGGCTACACCTCACTGACGAGGCCTAATGAAGGCGGAAACGATTGTCTGGGGTTGCTGTGTTCCTTGCTCAGAGAAGAATTGCCTGGTATTTTGGTGCTTGACTGACCTTAATAGGCAGGATCATGATATACTACAGGAAAGTTCTACTCTGTGAATAGCATTACTGGGCTAAAAAGTTGCACCCAGATGGTAAATCACCAAAGAACAGGCTAACAATGGTATTGAGCCAGTTGTTCGTTTCTGTGAGTGCACTGCTCTCTGTATATATAAATATATAAATATATATATATATATATATATTTATATCATCTATCTTATCTATCTTCCCACCTATCTATGTATCTACCTATCTATTATTCTATCTATCTACCTATCTATCATCTATCTTTATATATATATATATATATATATATATATATATATATCATCAATCAATCAATCAATCTATCTATCTATCCATCCATCCATCCATCCATTTATTATCTATCCATCTATCTATTATCTATCTACTATCTATCTATATATCTAACATCTATCTATCATCTATCTATCCATCTATCATCTGTCTATCTACCTATATTTATATGTATGTGTGTATATATATATATATATTTATATTTATTTATTATTGTTATCGGTTATTTGTAGAGCGCCAACAGATTCTGCAGCGCTATAAACAAAGGGGGAGTACAAAAAAAATAATTATAGGGATCAAATGGGTAGAGGGTCCTGCCAAGAATTGCACTGTTGTAGCTATCTATCTATCTATCTATCTATCTATCTATCTATCTATTAATCATATATCTATCTACTTATGATCTATCTATCTATTAACCATCTATCTATCTACCTATGATCTATGATCTATCTATCTGTCTGTCTGTCTGTCTGTGTCTGTCTGTCTATATCTCTCTATCATCTATCTATCTATTTATCTATCTACCTATGATCTATCTATCTATCTATCTATCTATCTGTCTGCCTGTCTGTGTCTGTCTGTCTATATCTCTCGCTGACTATCTATTTACAGAGTAAACACATATACTTGTTTATTTTCTGGGAAGAAACCAGGCATCTGCAGCATTTAGAGATCAGCATATTGATAGAACAAGTCAAGCAGACGTGCCAGCGAGATCAGAGAGATGACTTCAAAGAGACAGCGCAACACCTGATGATTAAAGTTTCCCTGTATTATTTTTCATTAATTTGACAACATTCCCACATTCTAAATCCTCCTGCAGCAAACACATCTCAGAAGCCTCCAAAAAATCATTATAATGTTGTATAAATTCAATGTCTCTGTGCCATCTGCTCAGGTGATCTTCAAACGGTCTGCTTCTGCACCAATTGTGCAAGGAGGTGTATCTGAGGGATGACAAGGCAATCAATTAGTAGATAAAAGTGACAGCTGATTATGCCAATCAGGATAGGAGATCACTAAAATAAAAAGAACTGGGTAATAGAATTGTCACTTGTGCGGTGCAATACAGAGTAGAGAATGTGACAGATCTTGCCTGCACTGGTAACCTCACAACACCTTATACAGAACAAACTTCTGCACTATACAAGTATAAATATACAGATAATTTGTCTATTCTGCTATATTTACCGTTGTATGTATGGATGTGTTTAAATATGTGTATGTGTGTGTATAAGTGTGTGTGTTTGTGTGTATAAGTGTGTATATGTGTTTATCTATGTGTATATTTGTTTTGTGTGTGTTCATGTGTGTGTATATGTATGTATAAGTGTGTGTATGTGTATGTTTATATATGTGTATGTGAGTGTATAAGTGTGCGTGTGTTTGTGTGTATATGTGTGTATATGTGTTTATTTATGTGTATATTTCTTTTGTGTGTGTTCATGAGTGTGTGTATATGTATGTATAAGTATGTGTGTGTATGTGTGTGATTATATATGTGTATATGTGTGTATAAGTGTGTGTGTTTGTGTGTATACATGTGTATGTATCTATGTTTATATTTGTTTTGTGTGTGTTCATGAGTGTGTGTATATGTGTGTGTATTTATATGTATGAGTGTTTGTGTATGTTTGTGTGTATTTATGTATATGTATGTTGTTATGTGTGTATGTATGTTTATGTATATACGTAAGTGTATATGTTTGTGTGTATATATATATATATATATATATCTATGCATGTGTGTATATGTATGTATGTGTGTGTACATATGTATGTTCCTGTGTGTGTGTATGTGTGTATGCATGTATGTGTTTGTGTAAGTATATATGTGTGTATGTATGTATGTGTGTATGTATGTTTGTGTGTACATATGTACGTACCTGTGTGTGTGTATGTGTGTATGTATGTATGTGTTTGTGTAGGTATATATGTGTGTATGTATGTATGTGTACATATGTATGTATCTGTGTGTGTCTGTGTGTATGTATGTGTTTTTGTAGGTATATATGTGTGTATGTATGTAAGTATGTGTGCATATGTATGTATCTGTGTGTGTATATGTATGTATGTATGCGTTTGTGTAGGTATATATGTGTGTATGTATGTATGTATGTATGTATGTGTGTATGTGAATGTGTATGTATCTATGTGTGTGTACATATGTATGTATCTGTGTGTGTGTGTGTATGTATGTATATGTGTGTAGGTATATGTGTGTATGTATGTATGTGTATGTATCTATGTGTGTGTACATATGTACGTATCTGTGTGTGTGTGTATGTATGTTTGTGTAGGTATATATGTGTGTATGTATGTATGTTTGTGTGCATGTGTATATATCTATGTGTGTGTACATATGTATGTATCTGTGTGTGTATGTATGTTTGTGTAGGTATATATGTGTGTATGTATGTGTATGTATGTATGTATGTATGTATGTGTGTATGTGTATGTACTGTATCTATGTGTGTGTACATATGTATGTATCTGTGTGTGTGTATGTATGTATGTGTGTATGTATCTATGTGTGTGTACATATGTATGTATCTGTGTGTGTATGTATGTTTGTGTAGGTATATATGTGTGTATGTATGTATGTGTGTATGTGTATGTATCTATGTGTGTGTACATATGTATGTATCTGTGTGTGTGTATGTATGTTTGTGTAGGTATATATGTATGTGTGTATGTATCTATGTGTGTGTACATATGTATGTATGTGTATGTATGTATGTATGTATGTGTGTATGTATCTATGTGTGTGTACATATGTATGTATGTGTATGTATGTATGTATGAATGTGTAGGTATATATGTATGTGTGTATGTGTATGTATCTATGTGTGTGTACATATGTATGTGTGTGTGTGTATCTATGTGTGTGTACATATGTATGAATCTGTGTGTGTGTGTGTATATATGTATGTGTTGGTGTAGGTATATATGTGTGTGTGTATGTATGTATGTGTATGTATCTATGTGTGTGTACATATGTATGTATCTGTGTGTGTGAGTATGTGTGTATGTATCTATGTGTGTGTACATATGTACGTATCTGTGTGTATGTGTGTATGTATGTATGTATGTATGTATGTATGTGTGTGTGTGTATGTGTATGTATCTATGTGTGTACATATGTATGTATCTGTGTGTGTGTATGTGTTTGTGTAGGTATATATCCTCTTTCCCGCCTCTCCCCCCTTCAATCCATCCTAACTGCCTCTGACAGGCTAATCCACCTTTCCTGTCGCTCTTTACCTGCTGCACAAGTTGAAAGTAACTGCATTCTATGGAGCACAATTGAATTTAACGAAAATTGGGTTAGCTCAACTGAAAATCTTCTGTAAATGGCTAGGGCTAAATTAACAGTTGCGCCAAACACAACATAAATACATTCAAATATATTGTTACACTCATATAAACACTATCTAATAATCCTATAAATATTCTTTTTTTTGTATAACGGTTGACAGGTATAAGGTACAGCATATGGACTTGTATATGATTGCAAAGGGCTAATATATATTATATTATTTTTTTCTTTATTCGCTATGCCATATGCGTTATTAATTTACTTAACTGTACTAGTTCTAGTAGCTTCCATTACTTGACATTCAATTTAGAATTGGTCCTTTTGGTGCATGTTTTCATTTGCTCACCAACATAACTTAAAAATATGACTACGGTCCAGATTGCTTGATCAGTTTTTCTTCTATACTATTTGTAGTTTAGCCATCTCACGTATTATATTGTATTTCACATGTATGTGTCTGTCAATTTTCAGTTGCCTGCATATGTTATCTTTATTTTTACAACGTTGTACTGTATTGTTTTCATCTCCATTTTTAATTTTGACATTTGGCCTATGTAGGCATCCATAGTGCCCTTAGCGCATGCGCAGAGGCTGCTGGGGATGGTGTGGCTCTGCAAGCACTTTTGGCAGAGATGTCCACGGGGTGAGAGGGTTTATAGTGTGGTGAGTAGAATTGTTTAATTTATGTTGTATCTGAGGACGGGGGGCAACCCCAAAAACGTTTATACTAATAAATATTTATGTTTGTTTAAATCCGGAGCAGTGCTTTTCCTGAAACCTGCATGACTATATATATATATATGGGTGTGTGTCTAAATAATAATTCTATAATAATATTTAACCAATTAACCACCATGACATACCCTGTATGTAGCTGGTTATTAAGGGATTTTCTCAATATAATAGTGCAGGTCCCGTGCACTATTAGATCCTCCCTCCCTCTTGCAGGCTTGCCAAAATAGTAGGGTACATCTCTGGTCATTAAGGGGTTATTAATGGGTTTTGCTGTGTATTGGCTGTATGTATTTCGCATTCCAATATTCTTCACATTCAAGAAAATGTTGTTTATATTATTAAATATATTTATATATATCTATACATATGTACGTATGTGTGTGTGTGTATATATATATATATATATATATATATATTAATATATATATATATATATATATACACCTATACTTGTATATCTATTCCTATAGATATATAGGTATAATTATATATTTTTCATTAACATTATCAGATATATAGAGATATATTTAATAATAATATTGGAATGCTAGCGCGCATGAAGAATGAGTTATCTTAAGGTGCGTTATGTAAGATATTAAATATAAAATATTCAAAATTTATAGCTAATAATTATTATTGATACTGTAAAAATAAATAAATGAAAATGATATACAGTATATATATATATGTGGGTAAATATAGAAGGGTCACCAGCGCTAGAGCCTCTAAACTACACGCTTATAGGTGTGTTGGACTATCCCTGTGTTCCATGTTATAGTAAAAAATATAAATGAAAATAAGGGTATAAAGTCAATTAAATAACAAAATAAGAATACAAAATAAAATACAAAAAAGGTAAATCAAAGTGTTTCAAAATCTAGAAACTTATGTATGTAGGTGATCGTGCTGCTGTGAAATGGATACAGTGTACCCGTTATACCGTTGTAGAAAATGAAAATAAAGAGAAAATCAAAAGAAAACAAGCGCACAGATAAAGGGGCCCATTTATCAAGCTCCGAACGGAGCTTGAGGACCCGTGTGTCTAAAGACCGCTGCTCCATAACCCTGTCTGCCTGCTCTGATGAGGCGGACAGGAATCGCTGGAAATCAACACGATCGAGTACGATCGGGTTGATTGACACCTCCCTGCTGGCAGACGATTGGCCGTGAGTCAGCAGGGGGCGGCGTTGCACCAGCAGCTCTTGTGAGCTGCTGGTGCAATGTTAAATGCGGAGAGCGTATTGCTCTCCGCATTTAGCGAGGTCTTGCGGACCTGATCCGCACTGTCGGATCAGGTCCGCAAGACCTTTAATAAATAGGCCCCTATGTCTCTGTTTAAGCTGAATACTAGATAAATGCAAACGTTTGTAATAGATGACTCTATGTCCAAAATCTCAAATATGAGAAATAGATTACAATAGATGGATGTCTTCTTACCAGAATTCCCCTCAATCGTATGAGGTAAGGTATAGGCTTTGTAAGAGTAAGGGGACTTCTCATCTGTCCACCTGTGAGGTCCCTTGGAACTGTCTCTGCCATGGGTCTGGGTCCTAGGTCAGCGTTTGTCTGAGGAAGCTTGCTGTGTTTCTAGAGTATCTCTGTGCTCTTTTGTGAAACTTCCAGTCTGGTTCTTTATGACTTTGTATCCTCCGGAGTATGGTGGTAATGGAAATATTCCAACAGATTAACCTGTGTCTAATGATTGTCTGCTGCTTTAGGACTCTGCAAAAATCAGAGCTTAGCTTGCTCTTCCCCTCTTCCCTGACAAATTTCATGCAGCACCTGAAGGTTATCACTTTCTTACTTTAAATATATATATTTTAAAGGGACACTGAACCCAAATTTTGTCTTTCATGATTCCGATAGAGCATGCAATTTTAAGCAACTTTCTAATTTACTCCTATTATCATTTTTCTTCGTTCTCTTGCTATCTTTATTTGAAAAAGAAGGCATCTAATGCATTTTTTGGTTCAGACCATGGACAGTACTTTTTTGTTGGTGGATGAATTTATCCACCAATCAGCAAGAACAGCCCAGGTTGTTCACCAAAAATGGGCCGGCATC
Source organism: Bombina bombina (assembly GCF_027579735.1). Taxonomy (NCBI): domain Eukaryota; kingdom Metazoa; phylum Chordata; class Amphibia; order Anura; family Bombinatoridae; genus Bombina; species Bombina bombina. The sequence continues at coordinate 13,302,417 of NC_069506.1, forward strand.
TAAACTTACATTCTTGCATTTCAAATAAAGATACCAAAAGAATGAAGAAAATGTGAAAATATGAGTAAATCAAAAAGTTGCTTAAAATGTCATGCTCTATCTGAATCACAAAAGAAAAAAATTGGGTTCAGTGTCCCTTTAAGTACATCTATAAGAATTATTTATATTATTGATATTTTTCAATATTTTATGTTTAAGAGCGCACCTCCTGTGGAGTTTTGTGAACATAAATGTATATGTACAGGAATATATATATATAATAAAAATAAAATTTTCCAGTATGTGAAAAACATTGGGATGTGAAATATAAATACTCCTGCAGGGTTAGCGCACAAGCGATAATTGTTAGTTTTTTTCTTCTGCGCTCCCTATTGATTTCTATGTGGAGGATGTTAGCATGGTCTCAATATATGAAGTCGGACAGTCCTTTAGTTAGCGCAAAACTTTTAGTTTCCAATTTGTAACATACGGTAACCGACAAGCGCAAAAAGGTTACTTCTAGCGATGTTTACGCTCCAGCTAAATAGCACACCACTACTTGTAATCCAGAGCTATGTAAATATGTGTGGTCAAAAATGTGTCTCTGTGGTTTGTTGTTGGTGTTCCAGAGTGTTCTAAAGCTGTGTATTTTATTTACACTTCGGCCTAGTCTGCAGATAGACTCTTTTACATGTGCGAATCACTCCATTTACATTCCTGTATCGCTATTTTAAAGTTGCTGAGGTCGTCTTTAATGTCTTTTTCATTTTCTGTAAAGGACAGTAAAGTAGAATTAAACTTTTATGATTCACATAGAGCAAGCAATTTTACTTTTCAGTGTACTTCTTATATCTGATTTGCTTTGTTTTTAATTTTCTTCTTCTATAAGATCTTGAAGGTATTTTTATGTTGTCGCATCCTTCATTGTGCAACCTGTTCATTTACGGTTACAGTTATGAGATGTGACTCCACTGATTATAATGACACTTAACTCGCAACTCAAGTGATGAAAGGCATGTAAAGATCTTTACTAACTGAGCAATTTTTGAGTTGAGATGTGGCAACTCGTTTTTCATGCAAGATACTAAATTTATTGAATTTAGGAAAATTCCTTCATGCTGCACAATTACCTCCCATATAATGCTTAGCTATTAATTGCAGAAATATCAAACTACAAATTTTAAGAGATTTTTCATTTGAATATAAATAACTTGTTGGGCTTTTTGATATCTATATTAATGCCAGAAAACAAACAAAATTTTGTTTTCTTGCTTCACAGATGCAGAAGGCTATTATTGGAAGAAGTGGCAATTTTTGCAGATGTTTCTCAGATTACGCTGCTTTTATCTCATTTCTGTAGCACTTGTTTAAGCCTTCAGAAACTTGTGATATATTCCAACATCCTACCTCTCTTTAATGATATGTATTAGAAAGCTTTCTAGCATTGCACAATTCTTGGCTCCCTGCTGATTGACAGCACATACAAGCCATCTGTCAAAGAAGAGTCTTTGATAATGTTACATTTAAGTACAACTAAAATCACCACTGAACAGCCTTTTATTAGCTTCAATGTAGAAATATGAAGAGAAAAAAAATCCCTTGTATAATTTTGTCAGAACTTGAGTATGTATCTGCCTGTTGCTATGGTTTGCACATTACATTGCAGTGGGATTTTTGGGACTACTTAATAGGACATAAAATAAAAAAAGAAAATGCTGTAATTTGTGGTATCATTTATTATTGTCTCAATGTGTTAAATTCCTGCAAAGGTTAAAAAACGGTTAATCTTCAGAGCAGCAATGCACTAGTGGGAGTTAGCTGATCACATGTGACAAGCCAAGGGACAAATGTGCATATTTACTAATTGCCAGCTAGTTCCCAGTAGTGCACTGATTATCCTAAGCCTATCTAAGTATCCTTTTCAGAAAAAGATACTAAGATAACAAAATACATCTGGTAATAGATAATTGAGAATAAATTAAAAATGCTCTTAAAACTGCTGCTCTGTCTGAAGTTGAAAGTTTAATTTTGAATGTCTTGTCCCTTTAAGGGTACATAGTTGTCAG
>NC_069506.1:13309461-13321961 GCF_027579735.1 Bombina bombina
CAATACACAGTCAGTGAAAGCACAATAACACTTGTAAAGGGTATATTTGTGGTATATAAAAGCAATATCTAAACCTGGACAAGATTTTCAATGAAATGTAAGCACCCAAAAAATAAATAGTATCCTCCTTTTTATTTTGTTCTTTAACTCCTTCGCGACCTCGGCCACCGACCGCCAAGGAGTGTCTAGTAAAGCTATATGTTCAGGGAGAGTTATGGAGGTCTGTCAGAAAGAGCATTTGATTAGCCATTCTTTTGAATATAACTCCTTGGGGGCCACCCACTAACCCCCGTATAGTACTAAGATGTGGAAATGGTAACAGCGTGTATGCCATAAGACCTAGTACTGAACCTTACTAAGAAGTGCAGCAATAAAGCTGCGTGTTACAGGCGGTATATTATTTGAAAAATGTAGAAACCTGTGCTTTATAACTGTAGCTATAAGCTAAACATTACAAGAAGCATGTTAAACACTAATAAACTAAATAATAGTGTACATTCACTATGCTAAGATACAAACAATGTAATTATAAGTAAACAGTTAATTATTACACAATCCTTGAGGTCATAACTGGAAAACTGACATTGGTAAGCTCAACAACTAATTATATATTCTGAATCATAATCAGCCATAGCAGCTAACTTCAGTACAGGGGCTAATTTATGAAACAGCATTTACTAACTATCTCACAATCGTTACCAGCGTCTTGGGATTCAAGTAAAGGCAACGTCCCACTTAGGTATTTTCTCCAGCCACCGGGTTCTATTTGCGAGAACAGTAGAGTCTTAGTGGCTGCATAATGTTCTTTTTGCAGAGGCTTGCTATGGCACATCAAGGGTAGTGGTGAAATCGCATCAGAATAGGTTAGTGGCCTTCTGATGGTAACTTTAAGTGTTAAGTCACTGTGCAAGCAATCAAGAGCCTCGAGCCGCTGTTCTGCCAGGTCCCATGAAGTCTGCTGATCCATACCTGCTGTCAGAAGGTATGACTGGAAACTTGTCGTGTCTTTCCGGAGGCCCCCCACCAAACCCCTGTCAGACACTGGTTGTAGCAGTTGCCTTTCCCTCCATAGGACTCTTTCCAGCTTGTCTGGGGGACTGTACTTTGTAAGGTGATCCTTCTGCGGGTGAAGCCCATCTGGTGCTTTGTTAAGGTGGCTACACAGCGGCTCTAATGGCGTTGCACCTTGTTTATATTTAGGTCCTATAGCAAGGATGTTCTCCGCTTGTAGAAATTCGTTATTGAGATAGGTAGTGGCGGGAAGGCTGTTTTCTGGAGTTTGATCTGAGCTCATTACCACTGTATTTTTTTCACTAAATACTCTCGACAGATGGTCAAATGGTGCTGAATCTATAAGGTGCTGAAAGAGCTCCTCTAATTTTTGCCATATCGGATCAAGAGGGTTCTGCTCTCCTGCATTGGCAGTGGTGGCCATTTTGGTTTCATCGAGATAGACGCACTTCTGATCCGCAATCTTCAACCTCCTTTTTCACTTTAGAATCTCTTCAATCTTAGCGATTTTGCTTAGTAATGTCTTACAATTGTGCTGGTGAGGATGGCTAAGGCACAATACCTTGGTAAAACCGAGGGTGGAAGCGTCGCCCAGTAGTAGCCGCTGCTCTAGGCCCTTGTGTTCTGAATCCTGGCTCCAATATCATGTATACAGCGTAGATTGTATGAGAAAGAGTTCCACTATGTAGTGATGCTCTAATAGTTATGTGTATATTAATTTTGCTGTCAAATGAACTCTGTAAATCAGCGGATTAACAGGGAATCCACCGGAGCTCTGGAGAGTGCGACCTTTTAGATCGCTGTTCAGACATGCTCCCCATTTTATGGTATTTAAAAGGAGAAGAAGGGGGCATGTCTAGGCTCTAACCGAAGATGGCCGCTAATCTGGGAGCTCAATCTAAAGGATATACTTCCCGCCAAGATATCTAACTTTACAGATGCCATCTAGCACATAATTTAATTGTGTACACGAGAACTAATTATGCTGGACTGGGCAATACTCATATTGTTTGCTGTGGAGCCTCGCAGACTAGACTGCTGAGGTTTTAGATGGCCCTTGTGGAGGAAAACCTTAGATCCCCCCCCCCCCAGGCCACCGGGTATTAGGAGAATACAGTAAATTCTTCTCTCCTACTTAAACTGCAAATTTGGAGGATTCCCATATTCTTACACAAGCCCTATTTAGTGAGTTTGAGAGAAACATGTTGGACAGATTTGATCATTTACAGTCCCTAATGGAGCACAGGGCAGAAAAGAGGAACCCCTTTGAGCCTGAGATACTGGTGACAGGGAGATCTATAGCTCAGCGACAGAACACTTGTTTGTCATACAGCCCACAACCTCCGGGGAGCAATGAGGTGTGTGCATTGATGAACCTTTGTGAAGAACCCCCTTACTTCTCTATAGTCCCAGCACAGGAGGAAGTCGCTGACCCTTCTGTGCAATACATGGGATCTACTTGCCCGCAGGAAGTGAATAGCTGTGGTGAGTTTACAGCACAGGATAACTCGGAGCCCGATATCACAAGTCTGATGGAGACACTCTGGGAACTTCCTGGTCTAATGGAGGTGGCAGAGGGCAGTATCGGTATTGCCATGTTGCATGTTTTATCTCTTCAAAAGAGAGATACCACTCGAGGGACAAAGTACCAATGGAACGCCACATCAGATTATAGTTGCGTAATCTGGGCACCGGACTTATTAACTGAAGGATCCACAGGTTTACAAGGCTTGGGAGTGACTCTAGTGGTTCAAGTTGAAGTGGGTTAATATATATAAATGGACAAATCTCTGTACCCCACACTGTTCACAAAGGGTATGAAGGCTAGGCTGACACTTTTTATTTCTTTTTTAATTTTTTCGATGACTCTGTGGCACATATAAAGACTGTGTAGTGGGGAAAGTAATTACAATTACATAAGCCTCTTTTTTATATTATATGCATATTCTTAATGCGGGGTCATTCTTTTCTCCTCTTACAGCTTGCGATTGTTATATTTACAAAGGAGAGGACGGGTGGACCCTGACGCACATTGATATATACATTGCCATAACCCATTAGCCCACCTTAGTCTATGCCTTTTGAGGGGTAGCTTATTCCTAGTTTACAGTCTTAACTCTTTAGGGTGCTCCTTGGGAAAATGCATAGATACTGTTAGTTTTCGATACTCAACTATTTTTCTATAATCACCAAAAAAAATTATATTGGGGTCTTGTTTTTGTTTTCTATACAAGCATTGCAATTATTTAATACGTTATATATGAGCCCAATGACCCCCACTCGCTGCATTATGAAACATATTATATACCTATAATTACATAGAGATCAAATGCTTTGGTATTCTTTTACACTTCCTATCTCTTTTTGTTTAGTCCTCCCAGCTTTGGTCTTAAGCCCCTTTATGTGACCAGGAATAGTATACTCCGTATAATATACATTTTCATTCAACCATGTCTAATTTTGAGTTGTATGAATATGTCTTTTTCAGCAACTATATTCAAGTATTGGAATTTAGGAATAGTTGAATCAATATATCCAATACTTAAATCATATTTCTATAATTCAATTCTACTGCTAACATGTTACATATGGTGTAAGATGTACAAACTGACAACCTAAAGTTCTGTGTATGTGTTCATATCATTGTAATATCTGCAATCATTTTCTGACATTTATAATATTCTATGAGGTCCGCAGGTAGTGCGTGGCACTCTGCACATGTATTTTATTCTGTTAATTTCAGATAGATGCAGTCTAACTCTCTCTAATAGATGTCTTTATAGATCTGTGAGTATCCTACCTGACTCAGAGATATACTGCATATAATAGTTCTTCTACTGCATAAAAATATACATATTTTGAGGGCCCATAAGAGGCACTATATTATCCGATATCCTTCCATAGTTGTTATATCACAATGTTTATGTTTTTTTATCTATTTGAGCCCATATCATACTAAATTTTCTTTCCTCCTTTAAACTGTAAGTTTTCTGGACCCAACCGTGGTCCTGGCAGGCATAGGATGTACGATTGAGAAATCCAGGTCCAAAAGTAGCCTGTTCTACCCAAAAACCCTCTGCTTAGAGAGTCAATTAATTGGGGTCCCTGCTGAGGGGCAAAAATGTTGGGTTTATAGGTTTGCCCCAAACTTCCCATGTTAGCTTCATTCCCTTGTTGACACTTGAGTATGCTAGTTATTGTTGAGCTTATTGAAGCAGACATAAGTAAACAGATGTACATACTTTTTTGCTTTGTAACCTGTAATTTGTATGCTTTTTTCATGTAAATTCTTATTCCTCAATAAAAAAAAAAAAGGAGAAGAAACCCATACTGTTTATCTCATGATTCATAGTACATTTACTCCTATCATCAACTTCATTCTCTTGGTATGCTTTATTGAAGGTGCAGCAATGCACTACTGGGAGATAGCTGGACTATGAGCCAACAATGGATACCAAGAGAACAAAGCAAATTAGATAATAAAAGTAAACTGAAAAGTTGATTATAATTGAATGCTCGATCTGACTGTGCTGTATGGGTCTAGGATTGAAAATGCATTTTATGCTTACCTGATAAATTTATTTATTTCTTGACACGGTGAGTCCACGGATCATCATCAATTACTATTGGGAATAAGCTCTTGGCCAGCAGGAGGAGGCAAAGAGCAACACACCAAAGCTGTAAAATATCACTCCCCTACCCACAATCCCCCAGTTATTCGACCAAAGGGAAATGAGAGAAAGGAAGTAACACAAGGTGCAGAGGTGCCTGAGGTTTATATAAAAAGAAACTGTCTGAATACAGGGCGGGCTGTGGACTCACCGTGTCAAGAAATAAATAAATTTATCAGGTAAGCATAAATTTCATTTTCTTTCTAATGACACAGTGAGTCCACGGATCATCATCAATTACTGTTTGGAACCAATACCCAAGTCAGAGGACACAGATGATAAGGAAGGGACAAGACAGGAACCTAAACAGAAGGCACCACTGCTTGAAGAACCTTTCTCCCAAAAGAAGCCTCAGTCGAGGCAAAAGTATTTAATTTATAGAATTTGGAAAAAGTGTACAAAGATGACCAAGTTGCAGCCTTGCAAATCTGTTCCGCAGAAGCTTCATTTTTGAAGGCCCAGGAAGAAGAAACAGCCCCTGTGGAATGAGCTGTCATTTTCTCAGGAGTTTGCTGTCTAGCAGTCTCATATGCCAAGCGAATAACGCTCTTCAGTCAAAAGGAAAGTGAAGTAGCCGTAGCTTTCTGACCCTTGCGTTTCCCAGAAAAGCAAACAAACAATGCAGAAGACTGACGAAAGTCCTTAGTTGCCTGCAAATAAAATTTTAGTGCTCGCACAACATCCAGATTATGTAACAAGCATTCTTTGTGAGAAGAAGGATTAGGACACAAAGAAGGTACAATGATTTCCTGATTAATATTCTTGACCGAAACAACCTTGGGCAGGAAACCAAACTTAGTACGCAGAACCACCTTATCAGAGTGCAATATAAGATAAAGGGAATCACATTGTAAAGCAGAGAGTTCAGAAACTCTCAGAGCAGAGGAAATTGCAGCAAAAACAAAACTTTCCAAGATAACATCTTAATATCTAAAGAATGCATAGGCTCAAACGGAGCCTGTTGTAAAACTTTAAGAACAAGGTTAAGACTCCAAGGAGGAGTAAAAGGTTCAAACACAGGCCAAATTCTAACCAAGGCCTGACAAAACAATTGCACGTCTGGCACATCTGCCAAGCGCTTATGTAACAAAATAGACAATGCCGAAATCTGACCCTTTAGAGTACTTGCCGACAAACCCTTCTCCAGACCATCCTGGAGAAAGGACAAAATCCTAGGAATCATCCTAGGAATCCTTACTCTACTCCAAAAGTATCCTTTGGATTCACACCAATACAAGTATTTACGCCAGATCTTATGGTACATCCTGTGAGTCACAGGCTTACAAACATGAATCAAGGTCTCAATGACCGACTCTAAAAATCCACGCTTAGATAAAACTAAGTGTTCAATCTACAAGCAGTCAGTTTCAGAGAAACGGGATTTGGATGAAGGAAGGGACCCTGAAGTAGAAGGTCCTTCCTCAGAGGCAGTCTCCAAGGTGGAAAGGATAACATTTCCACTAGGTCTGCATACCAAATCCTGCAAGGCCATGCCGGGGCTATGAGTAACGCCCTCTCCTGCTTGATTCGAGCAATGACTCTTGGAAGGAGAGCGAACAGAGGAAACAGGAATGCTAGACTGAAGTTCCAAGGAACTGCCAGAGCAACAATCAGAAATGCTTGCGGATCTCTTGACCTCAAGCCATATCTCGGAAAATTGGCATTCTGACAAGAAGCCATGAGATCCAACTCCAGCTGCCCCCACTTGAGGGTCAAGCTGGAAAACACATACGAATGAAGTTCCCACTCCCCGGGATGAAAAGCCTGTCTGCTCAGAAAATCTGCTTCCCAATTGTCCACTCCTGAGATGTGGATCTCAGAAAAACAACAGTTGTGGGTCTCTGCCCACTGAATAATTTGGGCAACCTCTGTCATGGCCAAGGAACTCCGAGTTCCCCCCTGGTGGTTGATGTAGGCCACCGAGGTTATGTTGTCCGACTGGAATCTGATAAACTGGGCTAAGGCTAACTGAGGCCAGGCCAGAAGAGAATTGAAGATTGCTCTCAGCTCCAAGATGTTTATGGGCAGGACTGACTCCCCCTGGGTCCATAAGCCCTGATCCTTCAACGAGCCCCATATTGCTCCCCAAACTAGAAGGTTGGCATCCATGGTCACAATCACCCGGGAGGGTCTGCGGAAGCAAGTACCCTGGGAGAGATGATCCTGAGAAAGCCACCACGGAGGAGAGTCTATTGACGCCTGATCTAGATCTACACAAGGAGACAGGTTAGTATAGTCCCAATTCCATTGTCTGAGCATGCATAACTGCAGAGGTCTGAGATGGAACTAAGCAAATGGAAAATGTCCATGGAAGCCACCATCAGACCAATTACCTCCATACATTAAGCCACTGACGGCCGTGGAGTGGACTGAAGGGCAAAACAAGAGTCGAAAATCTTTCTTTTTCTGACCTCCATCAGAAAAAAACTTCATTAACAGGGAGTCTATTATGGTCCCCAACTTTTTTCCCGATTCACCTTCCATCCATGGGATCAAAGAAAAGACAAAAAGATTTCCGTATGAGATTCTGCTTGTTGAAAAGATGGCGCCTGAACCAGAATGTCATCCAGATAAGGTGCCATTGCAATGCCCTGAGATCGAAGCACAGCTAAAAGAGCCCCCAGAACCTTTGAAAAAAATTCTGGGAGCTGTGGCAAGGCTGAATGGAAGGGCAACAAACTGGAAATGATTGTCCATAAAGGCGAATCTCAGAAACTTGTGATGGTCCCTGTGAATGGGAACATGAAGGTATGCATCCTTTAGGTCTATGGTTGTCATAAACTGACCCTCTTGTACCAAGGGAAGAATGGAGCATATAGTCTCCATCTTGAAGGATGGCACTCTGAGAAACTTGTTTAAACATTTTAGATCTAGGATTGGTCGAAAAGTTCCCTCCTTTTTTTTAACTACGAACAGATTCAAGTAAAATTCCAGACCCCTTTCCTAAAAGGGAACTGGAACTATTACCTGCAGGGTGGCAAGGTCCTTGACACAATGTAAGAATGCTTCTCTTTATCTAGTCTACAGATAATCTGGAGAGGAGAAACCTGCCTCTGGGAGGAAAAGATTTGAAGTCTATTTTGTATCCCTGGGAGACAATGTCCATCGCCCAGGGATCCGGTACATCTCTTATCCAAGCCTGGGAAAAAAAGAGAGAGTGTGCCCCCTACAAGATCCACTCCCAGATTGGGGGCCAACCCTTCATGCTGACTTGGAATCAGCTGAATGCTTTTTAGATTGCTTTCCCTTATCCCAGGACCGGTTGAGCTTCCAGGAAGGCTTGGCTTGATCTTGCTTGGAGGAAGGGGAGGAAGACTTGCTTTTAAAGTTACGAAAGGAACTACAGTAATATCTAATATAATTTCTGTCAAACCAGGTCCAAACAAAGTCTTTCCCTTGTAAGGAATAGCCATGAGCTTAGATTTAGATGAAACATCAGCAGACCAGACTTTAACCACAAGGTCTTGCGGGCTAGGACAGCAAAACCAAAAATTTTGGCTCCTAGTTTAATAACCTTTAAGGAAGCATCTGTATTGAAGGAATTGGCTAACTTGAGTGCTTTAATCCTGTCCTGGATCTCATCAAAAGGGGTATCCGTCTGATGAGATTCAGACAACGCATCAAACCAGTAAGCCGCAGCGCTGGTAACAGAGGCGATAGACACCACAGGTTACCATTGTAGACCCTGGTAGACATACATCTTTTTTAGTAAAGCCTCCATTTTTATCCATTGGATCTTTAAAAGAACAACTATCCTTTATGGAAATAGTAGTCCTCTTGGCTAAAGTGGAGTTCGCTCCTTCTACCTTTGGAACAATCTGCCATGACTCCTTAATAGAACCCGCTATAGAAAACATCTTCTTAAAAATAGGAGATGGAGAAAAGGGAATACCAGGTCTTTCCCATTCTCGAGCAATAATCTCTGCAGCATGGACAGGAAATGGAAAAACCTCCACCGCGGAGGGAACATCAAAGTATTTGTTCAATTTACTAGACTTTCTAGGATTGACTACAATAGTTGTGTCGGAGTCGTCCAAAGTAGCCAAAACCTCCTAAAGTAATAAGTGAAGGTGTTCTAGCTTAAATCTGAAGGATACCACTTCAGCATCAGAAGAAGGAATTACACTGTCTGAGTCTGAGATTTCCCCCTCAGATGCTACCAACATGTCTTCTTCCTCAGGTTTATGGGAAGGGACACTCTGGATAGCCAGAACTTGATCAGAAACCTTCCTAACTGTTTCCTTAAATTTCCTTTTACGCCTTCCCTACAACATGTGGAAAGCTGACAAGGCCTCAGATACAGCAAGGGATACCTGGGAAGCAATGTCTTGTAGAGAAAATCCTACAGGATTGCAAGACGAAACACAGGGCACTGTATGTGGAGACTGAAAAAGTTGGGACGCTTGAGCAGAAAGCTGCAGCATATCTGCAACAAGAGACACCTGAACAGCATTTGCCTGGGATAATGGTGGCTCATGGTCAAATATTTTATCTCTATAACTTAAAGTTCTCTCAATGCATGAGGAACAAAAAGGAACTGGGGGTTCCGACTGAGCATCAAAACATAACTGACAAGCAGCAACTTCACCTGGGATAATGGTTTGAAAAGCCTCTTGATCCATCTTATGTAATAAATAAGGATAAAGTGTAAAACTTCTTTATTTGAAAATAAAAATAAATGTGTACTGTGTCTTTAAATAGAAATGTGTGTTAGCGCAGCAAACCAAATAGACCTCAGTCTACCCATACACCTCAGTAGCTTTACTGAAGAGCCTACCTGTCCTGCAGCTCACAGAGTGACTTCCCTCACAGAAGAAACAATCCCCTTTTCAAATACAGAGCCGTTACAGAGCCCTAACTGATGAAAAAACGGCTTACAACAGTAATCTCCATGACCAAAAGTTAAAGTATAAAAACTACTATAACACACTGAGCCATCATAAATCACAGCACAGTCTCAATGCCCAAACTGCCTAATAGAAACCCCAAACATGAAGGTTTAATAAAGTCCCATATTAAATAAGACAGCTTTTAGCTGCAACAAGTGCCAGCAATCTCCTTGCAAAAGAAAATTAAAATGGCACTTACCTGAAAGTGCTGCCTGGCAGCAGGACAGCTCATCTGGTTTGAGAGGGTGCAGCACCTCACATGGACCTGTGAAGAGAGAAAAACTGAGTAAACCTACTCAGGTTTTCTAGTTAGGGCAGCAGATTCTTGAGAAAACACAGTGAGGATTGTACCTCACAAGTTCTCAAGTGTTCAAAAGACACCACTGCCCTACTGAAGACTGAGACTGATGTGGACTAGGTTAGACCCCAGAAAGTAACAGAGTAAGCTTACTCTGCTAAAAAAAAAATCTTGATTGAAGAAAACTTCTCATCAGACACCTAAACTTCAACTCCTCCTTGCACTACAGGCAAAGAGAATGACTGGGGGATTGTGGGTAGGGGAGTGATATTTAACAGCTTTGCTGTGGTGCTCTTTGCCTCCTCCTACTAGCCAGGAGTGATATTCCCAACAGTTATTGATGATGATCCGTGGACTCACCGTGTCATTAGAAAGAAATTACATCCCTCAAATTCTCCGTCTAATTATAATCTAAAGACAACCATTCTCAGTTTGGAAATCACAGTCTGTACATTAAGAGTGAGGTTTTGAAATCAGTTTGTACAGTGAGAATGAGGTCTGTAAATCACAGTCTGTACAGTAAGAGTGAGGTTTGTAAATCACAGTCTTTACAGTGAGAGTGAGGTTTGTAAATCACGGCCAGTACAGTGAGAGTGGGGTTTGTAAATCACAGTCTGTACAGTGAGAGTAGGGTTTGTAAATCGCAGTCTGTACAGTAAGGGGCCAATTTATCAAGGGCCGAATGGCCCCTAATGCCCCTGTTTCCGTGCGAGCCTTCAGGCTCACCGGAAACAGCAGTTATGAAGCAGCGGTCTTAAGACCTCTGCTCTGTAACTGCTCCACCGCCTCTGAGGCTGCGGACATCAATCCGCCCAATCCTATACGATCGGGCTGATTGACACCCCCTACTAGTGGTCAATTGGCTCTGAATCTGCAATACAACTGTTTCTGCATGTCCGCCAGACAATGATAATTCAGCCCCTATGAGTGGAATTGTAAATCACAGATTGTACAGAGAGAGTGAAGTATGTAAATCACAGTCTGTACTGTAAGAGTGAGGTTTGTACAGTGGATAAAACATGCCCAGTATACCACTAACCCATTATGCCCAAACACAGATTTCATTGTTTAACCCTTAAGAATACTCTATCCAATTACAAAAAACAGACACAGGCTCCATAAGCAGAATTAACCAGTGTGTTATTTCAGTGATCTGCAGGTTCCAGGGCCATTGTGGGAAAATGGAGATCAAAACTCATGTGTTATAATATATAATATTAGAATAAACCTTGCTGTTGCTATAAAAAATGACCCTTATAAAAAATGTATATGTCAGTGACCTTTTAAAGAAACTGTTCAGTTCAGTGGGTTTGAAAATATCCCATTATAAGAACCCTGACGTATGTATTTTTCTTTAAAGGGACATTAAACACTTTGAGATGGTAATATAAAATGATAAATTATATTTATAAAAAAAACTGCAAAATATTTTCATTATTCATTTTGTCCCCTTTTCCTGTAATTCTATTCTAAAATTGTGAGCTTTTCAGTTCCTGTGAGAAATGGAAGTACAGAAAATTATATTCCACACCGCCATTGGCTGCACACTCTAGTGACCTATTTATAGCTGCCCCTATTAGTCACAGGAGAGAAGGTAACCTAAGTTACAACATGGCCATTGTTTTAGGGATACTAAAACTTTACTCTTATTTTGTCAATATTTAAACAGCTAATGAAACTTTAAAATAAATCCTACATATATTCAGACTAATCTTTTCTTTGAATGCATCATTCTGTCTAGCATTTATTTAGTGTTTCATTTTCCTTTAAGTGTCCTCTTTTAAAGTAACAATATGGCAACCCTAGCAATACAGTGCTAGTTTAGGTTAGCATAGAGTTCTACCATAGAGTGGCAGAAGTTACTGCACTCTAAAGTTCCCTCTAGAGGTTGTCTGTATCACATTGATACAAGTGCTTTCTCTTTAACATACCTAAGGATATTCTCATGCAAAGTAGCTAGGTTTTATCCTAGGGAAAAGAGAAATAGGTCTTTTTGATAACTGAAGTAAATTGGAAAGTTTTATTTTATTTATTTATTTTTTATTAAATTGTACATTCTATCTGAAACATGAAGGTTTAAATTTGACTTCAATTGGTTGCACAAACAAACAAAAAAGACCATAGAGTTGTGTATTGGACATTTTAGGTTCGATCAGCCAATAGAATATGAGCTCAATCTGATTGGCTGATTGGATCAGCCAATCGGATAGTACTTGAATCTGATTGGCTGATTGAATCAGCCAATCAGATTTTTCCTACCTTAATTCCGATTGGCTGATAGAATCCTATCAGCCAATCGGAATTTGAGGGACGCCATCTTGGATGACGTCATTTAAAGGAACCTTCATTCGGCGAGTAGGCATCGGTTGAAGAGGATGGATCCGCGTTGGCTGGAAGAAGATGGCTCCGCTCCGCTCCGCTCCGGATGGATGAAGATAAAAGATGCCGCTTGGATGAAGATGTCTGCCGGTCCGGATGTCCTCTTCTGCCCGGATAGGATGAAGACTTCTGCTGGTCTGGATGTCCTCTTCTGCCCCATCGGATGAAGACTTTGGCCCGGCTGGGTGAAGACGACTCAAGGTAGGGAGATCTTCAGGGGTTAGGTTTATTTAAGGGGGGTTTGGGTTAGAG